>NW_025733228.1:0-671 GCF_021292245.1 Micropterus dolomieu
GATAGGGACCTCACACGGTCGTGCTCGGGCCCTAAAAAACAAATATATATATATAATCTTAGCAAATTAGATAGGGACCTCACACGGTCGTGCTCGGGCCCTAAAAAACAAATATATATATATAATCTTAGCAAATTAGATAGGGACCTCACACGGTCGTGCTCGGGCCCTAAATATATATATATAATCTTAGCAAATTAGATAGGGACCTCACACGGTCGTGCTCGGGCCCTAAATATATATATATATATATATATATCTCCATGATGAACACACTTTTTACCCTTTCACTCCATCCAGTTATACTGGGAGGCTGTGGCTTCAACCAAGAGGCTGTGATTGTTTTCTTTGCTATTAAAAGCAGAATTCTCAGTAAGGAAGTCAAGTTCCTATCTATAGCATTATCTGGGACTATACCCAATATGTACAATGCTGGATCTAAATTAAAGTCAATACCCAAAACATGTTGTATTTCCTTTTGAATATTCTTCCAATAGTCTAAAATCTTAGGGCAATCCCAAAATATATGTGTAAAGTCCCCTACCAATCCGCAACCCCTCCAACATCTCTCCAAAGTATTACTATACTTTGATGTAATAGATGGAGTGTGAAAATACCTCATTTTGATCTTCCAATCAAACTCCCTCCACGTCGGGCTGCTAGTTACCTTA
>NW_025733229.1:0-1452 GCF_021292245.1 Micropterus dolomieu
CTCTTACCGTGGGGGAAGGGACTACCGGGGGAAGGACCGTGCACCTCCTGTCTCCCATCGTGATGGGGGTCAGGTTCAGTTCCCCTTCCCTAACCAGCCTGCGCCTCCCTTGGGACGTCCCCGACCCCTTTATCCTGGCAGATATTTAGGCCCACAATCCCAATCGTATGCTTCGGTGGTTCGCCAGGCCAACCCCAAAACAATTAGGGGGCCTTCCAACTCTGGATATCAGGGTCCAGGGACCAGACCACGTCAACAACACCCAGACCGTGTTTTTTTTGTCAATAGGAGCCAACCGGTGGTGCCAACTGACCCCAAATTCGGTCAATTGGTACGCAAGATGCACAAGGTCATCAAAATGGTACATCACCTGCAGAATGTCACCCCGGAACCGGATAAATCAGAACCCTTCATGATTTCCCGCATGGTGAACATTTTGTCCTCCATGATCAAACCGGCAGCCCCCACCTCAGATACCCTGGACCTCATTGTAGGTAATGCCAAGAACTGGGGTTACACCACTTTGGTGATCCTGGAAGACCATTACAAGGCGGGATTGGGGACCCTTTTGGAGGACCTCTCCCGGGAACTGGTTCCACAGTGGAACACAGCTTTTGTGGTGGCCACAAAATGGGCCCGCAAGAACCTGCCTCGTATAAAACAAGAGGTCATAGACCATGCCGAGGCATTGATCTCAGCTTGTGAACATTCAGAAACGGTTCCAGACCAACGAGAAAAACTGCCACCACAGAACAAAAGCACAGAACAACAACCACCACCACCACCACTACAGGACACAAACACAGAACAACAACCACCACCACAGGACACCAACACGGAACAACAACCACCACCACAGGGCATAAATACGCAACGACCAAAGTCTCCGCAACACACACCACCAGCGACAATTTCGTTGCCTACAGAAATCCCACAGCTAAGAACAACAGCAGTAGGGGACCAAAGGGAAGAGCTCACTCATCAATCCCCTAAGGCACAGAGACTCCCTCGAAAATCCACGAAACCGACTCGGGAAGTCGCACAGACTAACCTCATAGGCCTGGAAATAGGGGGGGTTGAATTTTCTCAGTCCGATAATAGGGATTCCCCTCGAGCTACAAAACCGGGTGCAAACCATTCATTGCTGGACGAGGATTTGTGGTCGAATTTGGACACTACTCCCATTTTAGGTCTTGAAATGGGTTCAGCATCTCCACGAGGGGCCGAGGCAGGATCACCTCGAGCTCACCAAAGGGCAGTCCCCTTTCAGGGACCCCCAGAGGACCCGAATGGTACAAGTGAAGGAGATTCAAGGATGGAAAATACCTCCACTCCACAACCGTACTTTTACAAGGTTAAGAGACACATCACTACAGACCGCAAAATGGTCGACTGGGGCCTCAATGTGAGTAAGAAATGGCTCATCATTGGGGATTCCAATCTCTCCAGGAT
>NW_025733230.1:0-598 GCF_021292245.1 Micropterus dolomieu
AAAATAGGCAGAGAGGCTGGAAGGATGTCAATTGTGTGAAAATTATGTACTTGTTTTGTCAATATAGATAAGAAGTCGGTGATATGGTGCTCATAGAAAATACTGTATCATATTTGTAACTTGACCATGAGGCTGTAGTTCTACAGTCTGACAGCAGTATTACCTGAAGGACATCCACAGGTGAACAGTTCCTGCTGTGCTAAATGATAAGTGTTTTACAAACTGTCAGATGTCTGAACACACTTAAATTAGTTAAAAATTAACAAAAAGAAAATATCAACAAATACTCCGGCAGGGTACGGAAATAAAAAGAGGGACTGAGGAAATTGACTTGGAAATCCAGCAACTGGAAAGTGAAGTGATCATTGCAAAGCACACTGTAAGCATGACTGTAGCACGATGTATTATCATTGTTTCCTTTCCCAAGCTGTCAGCAGATGTTCCCAGGGAGGGAAAGAAAGGTGTGTGTGTGTGTGTGTGTGTGTGTGTGTGTGTGTGTGTGTGTGTGTGTGTGTGTGTGTGTGTGTGTGTGTGTGTGTGTATGTATGTATGTGTATATATATATATATATATATATAGAGAGAGAGATAGAGAGAGA
>NW_025733231.1:0-540 GCF_021292245.1 Micropterus dolomieu
AATTACAAAGTATTATATTGTACAAAATATTGCTAAAAAGAAATAGTAGCAATAATTAGATTTAGCTGCACCTCTAATGTGCTTGAATCCCTGAATACGCTGAAACAGTGGAGTGGAGGAGCTCTGTTCGTACAGCAGCAGATCAGAGCATAGTGACTCTGCAAAGCTGCTTTATGAAGTGATAATATCCTAATCTGCGTAAAGCTTTTATGGCAGGGACGAGCACAGGTTGGCAGAGCGTCAGGACGACCTGGGTGGCACCTTCATGTGGGAGGCAGATCACCTGTAGGAAACTTGCCCAGTATCCTAAGTCTTTTTTCCTGATTGGGGATCCCATTTACTTTATTTATTTCATTTATATAAAACGTGGACAAGCGAAGACAGTGTAAAGTGACCACTTCACAGATGCATGCACACCCACAAACACAGACACACACACACACACACACACACACACACACACACACACACACACACACACACACACACACACACACACAGTCAATAGTATGAGTTACAGTATCTGGAGAATGGAATGGT
>NW_025733232.1:0-796 GCF_021292245.1 Micropterus dolomieu
CTCTGACATGCACTGTGAGCTGTAAGGTCTTATATAGACAGGTGTGTGGCTTTCCTAATCAAGTCCAATCAGTATAATCAAACACAGCTGGACTCAAATGAAGGTGTAGAACCATCTCAAGGATGATCAGAAGAAATAGACAGCACCTGAGTTAAATATGAGTGTCACGGCAAAGGGTCTGAATACTTATGACCATGTGATATTTCAGTTTTTCTTTTTTAATAAATTTGCAAAAATTTCTACATTTCTGTTTTTTTCTGTCAAGATGGGGTGCTGAGTGTACATTACTGAGAAATAAAATGAACTTTTTTGATTTTTGGAAAATGGCTGCAATGAAACAAAGAGTGAAAAATTTAAAGGGGTCTGAATACTTTCCGTACCCACTGTATAACAATATTTTAAATAAAATAATTTTTTCACAAGAATATTTGTTTATTTAGTCTGACTCTGTTGACGAGGAAAAACAGTGATGGTGTGAAGGAGCCAGACATACCTATGAGCACATTGAGCTTGTGAGGGTCCAGCTGGTCCTTTGAGGTTTTCGTGGCCTCTAATGGTGCATTCAGACCAACCGCGAATTTTCGCCTCGCAACGCTTTCCTCACGTGAGTACATTCACTGCAAGTGTTCACACACAACGCGAGAAGGCGATTTTTATGCGATAACGTGAATAAACACAACTCGCCTTTACTACAACTGTATGAACCCAAAGTAAACATTTTGCTGTGATTAAATAGCAATAAACGGGTCAAACTGATGCCGAAATAACTACAACATGATGCAGATTTGTTAAACAT
>NW_025733233.1:0-547 GCF_021292245.1 Micropterus dolomieu
ATGTAGGTGAAACATTGTCCGGGGACTGCCCTGTGGGCGTCGCTAGCAACCCATTTTGCCACGCCTGAATTTTGTGCAAAGTTTGGTGAGTTTTCAAGACAGAAATAAAGAAAGACAGAAAGCAAGAAAGCAAGGGAGCAAGAAAGAAAGCAAGGGAGCAAGAAAGCAAGCAAGAAAGAAAGAAAGCAAGGAAGCAAGAAAGCAAGGGAGCAAGAAAGAAAGCCAGCAAGAAAGAAAGCAAGGGAGCAAGAAAGCAAGAAAGCAAGGGAGCAAGAAAGCCAGAAAGCAAGAAAGAAAGAAAGCCAGAAAGCAAGCAAGCAAGCAAGAAAGAAAGAAAGCCAGAAAGAAAGAAAGCAAGAAAGCCAGAAAGCAAGAAAGAAAGCCAGAAAGAAAGCAAGAAAGAAAGCCAGAAAGCAAGAAAGAAAGCCAGAAAGAAAGCAAGAAAGAAAGCCAGAAAGCAAGAAAGAAAGAAAGCCAGAAAGCAAGAAAGAAAGGAAGCACGAAAGAAAACCAGAGAGCCAGAAAGAAAGCAAGAAAGAAAGAAAGC
>NW_025733234.1:0-539 GCF_021292245.1 Micropterus dolomieu
TCTGAAACAGTTTGTGTCCGGGGTGGGAGGAGTCAGCTGCAATCTTTCCTGATCGCCTCAGAGTCCTGGAGGCGTACAGGTCCTGAAGAGAAGGAAGATTGCAGCCAATCAGCTTCTCTGCACAGCGAATGATGCGCTGGCAGCAGCTTACCAGATGGTGATGGAGGAGGTGAGGATGGACTCAATGATGGCGGTGTAGAAGTGCACCATCTTTGTCTTTGGCAGGCTGAACTTCTTCAGCTGCCGCAGGAAGTACATTCTCTGCTGGGCCTTCTTGGTGAGGGAGGTGATGTTCAGCTCCCACTTGAGGTCCTGGGAGATGATGATGGTGCCCAGGAAGCGGAAGGAGTCCACAGTAGTAACTGGGGAGTCATACATGGGGGAGGGTGGGGCTGGGCTCTTCCTGAAGTCCACGACCATCAGCTCCAGACTGTTCTGGCTGCACCAGGTCACCAGATGGTCGATCTCCCACCTGTAGGCGGCAAGGTTATTATAGTTTTTGATTTTTTAATTAGTTTTTATTTTTATTTTGTTTTTAC
>NW_025733235.1:0-529 GCF_021292245.1 Micropterus dolomieu
CCCTCTCTGAAGTTCTGCTTCTTACCACCAACACCAGACTTTTCTCTCAGTTTAACAGATAATAGTTTGTAACACAGAAACAAGAAGATAAAACCTGTAGAAAGTTTGGATTTAATGGAAGCTTCACTGAAGTCTACAAACTGAGACACCATCCTGACTCCAAACTAAAGTCCCATTGTTATTAGTGCAGGATTATATATCTGTTAGCTTTTTAAAATACTCTGGTTTTCTAGTTTATCCCAACAGATTGTGTTGTTGCAGAAAACTGAACTGCAAAGTCTGGTGATAATTATCTGTGGGTTTGTCACTGTGAACGACCTCTTTCACATCGTCATTTGATCAGTTAACAGAAAAATATTGATTAGCATCACTTAGTTAGTCATAGTTAAATAGTTAACTCATCAGCTCATCTCACCTCCACCTGCTTTTGGTGTCCAGAGGGAGGAGGACAAGAGGGGAGGAGAGGGGGAGGAGAGGAGGAGGACAAGAGGGGAGGAGAGGAGGGGGACAAGAGGGGAGGAGAGGAGGA
>NW_025733236.1:0-614 GCF_021292245.1 Micropterus dolomieu
GAACAGAGGGAGGAAGGAAGGAAGAGAGGAGGGAACAGAGGGAGGGAGGAAGAGAAGAGGGAACAGAGGGAGGAAGGAAGGAAGAGAGGAGGGAACAGAGGAAGGGAGGAAGGAAGGAAGAGAGGAGGGAACAGAGGGAGGAAGGGAGGAAGGAAGGAAGAGAGGAGGGAACGGAGGGAGGAAGGGAGGAGGGAACAGAGGGAGGGAGGAAGGAAGGAAGGGAGGAGGGAACAGAGGGAGGGAGGAAGGAAGGAAGAGAGGAGGGAACAGAGGGAGGAAGGGAGAAAGGAAGGAAGAGAGGAGGGAACAGAGGGAGGAAGGGAGGGAGGAAGAGAGGAGGGAACAGAGGGAGGAAGGAAGGAAGGAAGGCAGGAAGGCAGCGAGGGAGGATAAAGAGGATCAAAGTCAGAATAAATGATGAACGAGCGTTTGTGTCTGATTGGAGCCAAATAAAAAGTTCACTTCATCTTTGTGTCAAATCGATTATTATATTAGTCGATTAAAAGAAAAAGACTCGACAGCAACTTTGAAAATCAAACATTTATTTATCAGAAAAAGTTTTTCTCTGTTTCAAATCATTTCCATCTGAATATTTCACCTTTAGTTTTTCTACA
>NW_025733237.1:0-567 GCF_021292245.1 Micropterus dolomieu
ATTAAGATTATCAAGCGAGTTCTTATCCTTAGTAATGTGTATCCCTAGGTATTTAACAGCTGATTTTACAGGGAAATTACGAACTGATGTAAGGGTGGGATTGTGAATCGGAAAAACCTCACATTTATTAAGGTTTAATTTTAAGCCAGATGCTTTCGAGAAGAAATGAACTGTGTGAAGAACCTTAGGAATTTGGTCACTGTCTTTCATAAATATAGTCGTGTCATCAGTTGGCTGATAGTTAGTTGTTTGTCTAGCACTGTTAATTTTTCGAAATGTTAATGTTTAACCAGAATGGAAAGTATTTCTGCTGCAGCGATGAAGCAGAAATACTGAAGCAGAGGGGAGATGGGGCAGCCTTGTTTAATGCCTTTCTCAATAGGAAACCTTGGAGATACACCTTGTGGTAACAACACAGTACTATTAGTGTCTTTATACAGTAATTTCACTATATTTTGAAATTTTTCACCAAAACCAAATTGTTCTAGGGTACGAAACATAAATTGGTGTTCAATCATATCAAACGCTTTGAAAAAGTCAAGAAAAAAGATAAAACCATCATCTTCA
>NW_025733238.1:0-595 GCF_021292245.1 Micropterus dolomieu
TAGTTTTTGAGATGTATTCATTTTTAGGTGTTTATTTTGTGAAAGTGCTGTATGTTCACTTGATGTAGTCATCATAGCAGCTCCTGTCAACTACTACAAAAGTAAGTTAGACCAAGGCATTCTATGTTAACTAAGAACTAAACTATACACTAAACTATGCTAACTAAAATTAATGCTCTAGCTATTACAGTTTTTATTTTAGATTGATTTGAACACGATCATGTAAACAACATTCTCCCGCGGTCAGATCGAGGCCGCCCGTGGCCAGCCCGTTTTCAAAGGGTTAAAGTCTAAAAATTCTGCTTCTTCATTATTTTTCTTTCTGCAGTTGTTTGCTCTGTGTTAGTTTGCATAACATAACATTGTGCAGTGATTTTAGTCGGCTCTCTTGAAAAAAAGAGATTTCAATGTCAAAAGGCTGTCCTGGCTAATTAAGGTTTAAAAAAAGTTGTCTGTCTCAGTGTAGCTGAACTGAATGTAGTAAACAAAACACCAACGTTCAAAAAGCTGCACACAAACAGCAGTGAGATATTGAAATGAGCCTCTCCCTCCTTCTCTCTCTGCTGCAGCTCTGTGTTTTGCCAAACCTCTTAAA
>NW_025733239.1:0-545 GCF_021292245.1 Micropterus dolomieu
CCCACATTAATAAAAGACCTTTAAATCTTGCACGCAAGAGACAGAAGAGAACATGAACGGAGAAAAAGAGAGTGACCAAACAAGAGGCTGCTGGACAGACAGCGAGCTGGCCTTCCTCCTGTTGGACTGGTCAGTAATATGAACCAGTTCAGACTCACCTTGCGAGGAGCCTGAAAGTTGCATTTGGACAGATTTTGGACGCTGGGGGGTTTACGGCAGACGGTCCTGGAAATCGCCAAATCCACGATGTACAAAGTCCCTTCAACAACCTGAACCACAAACACACGAGACAGCAGAGTCACTAAGTACTGTACTTAAGTAGAAGTGGGAGGTACTTGTACGTCACCTGGGTAACTGCTGATGGCTGCAGTCACACAGTGCTTTAGAATTTGTCTCTTATTCACTAACACTCAGCTGGCTCGACCATCAGGAGCAAACCTTTTACTCCGCTACATTGAGAACTTTAGTTGATTACGTTGTTCGCCTCCTTCCGATAACAGAAAATCGGAATCAACTGATAAATGATATCATGGATTCAGCTACAC
>NW_025733239.1:565-1183 GCF_021292245.1 Micropterus dolomieu
AGCTACACACCTTTACCTGCTGCAACATTAGGGACACGTTTAGAGGAAACCTTTGACCCCACAGAGTGCACATGAAACGTTTCCTGTGTCGTACCTGACTCCGTGCCTTTTTGATGGAGGAGATTTTGTAGAGGAAGGAGTCTTTTGATTGGGTGTTGTAGTAGTTGGGGGCGACGAGGAGGGCCTTCTGGAGGTCGGGGTCATTGTTGTTGATGGGGCACGGACCTCCAGGTCTGCAACTGGCGCTGGCCCCCGCCACCTCCAGCGCTGCAGGGGGAGGGGAAGACCGTCACCTCTGACCTTAGAGTGGCGTTTGTCTGCAACACTCGCTTCACTAGAGTTTGTGCTGATAGATTTTAGTCTGCAGGACGTCTGAGTTTGTACTTTACCACTTTCTACTACAGTACATTTCTCTGACAGAGTTAGCCGCTTTAAAGATTAAACCATAACAGTTCAGAAAATCGTCAGTCGTCTTCAAAATAAAGTATTTCAGTCAGGGGAAGTTTTGCTGCTTGGCAGATTCTAACTGACTCCACTTCTGGCAGCTGCAGTGATCACAAACGCAAACCCTCGTCTCCTTTTCACACGTCGATCGCTTCACTAAACATTTAACACGAG
>NW_025733240.1:0-544 GCF_021292245.1 Micropterus dolomieu
GTTTTTTTCTGTCAAGATGGGGTGCTGAGTGTACATTACTGAGAAATAAAATGAACTTTTTTGATTTTTGGAAAATGGCTGCAATGAAACAAAGAGTGAAAAATTTAAAGGGGTCTGAATACTTTCCGTACCCACTGTATATACAACCTAGTATACTGTAGCAGGTTGCATATAGCAACAATTCTAAAGTATGAAAACCAAGCTGATAAGATACATATATTCTACTGTATGAATATACACATACAGACAAGCTCCTGCACAAACACACTCAGGGTTTTTCCTGCAAATTTTTGGAAATGTTGAACTCAACTTTTATTATTGACAAGACTCTGCATAAACAAATGAGAGACTAACCAGCATGTAGAGCATCTTTCTTGCACAATAATTTAATGACTGAAAATAAACAAAAAAAATGAAACTGCTCTTTTGTCCAACTGGAATTAATGTTAGGCTACTAATGGTAAGCTATAGTAGCCTGTACTATTATCTGAAATTATAATGAATACACAAACATTAGCACTAATCAAACCTTAACCACAGTGGT
>NW_025733241.1:0-510 GCF_021292245.1 Micropterus dolomieu
CATTAATTAGACACTTCTATAAATCTGTTTTTATCGCCAAAGAAATGAAAATAATACTCAAACAAATGAATATGCATAACATAGAAGCCTGCATCGTTACTGCCCCTGTAAGTCTGTGTTGGTTCCCCAGTGAACAGTACTGAAAAAACTGGCCCTTGACCGAACCTGACGACCCTGGCTCCTCTACCCTTGACCTGCTTTCACACACTCTGCATCAGCGATTTATTTGTTGCCAAGGTCTGGCATGCAACCTGTAGGGAATACAGGCAACACATAAGATGCAGCCTATAAATAAATACCGCACAAAAATGTTCAGGTTCTGTCTCAGCAGCTTGAAGAGGATTTCTGGTCAAACCACAAGGTTTTTATATTCAGTCTTGATGTAATATGTTTCTATGATCAGATGTTGCTTTGGCCAAGGCTGACTGCTGACGTATTGCTGACGTATTGCGGTAAGCGTGTCGACTCATTTCCGTTTCCGGTGCTTGTGTGTTGGTACCGTGTTGTGCT
>NW_025733242.1:0-2324 GCF_021292245.1 Micropterus dolomieu
GACACACTCCCGCTCCCTGATTAATGTAGAGTTCAAGTGTTAATGTTTACAACTCCTGTGCACTTTGTTAGTTTTACATTTCAAGTGTTTATCTGTATTTTGTTTATAAAGCTATCTCGATCAGTATAATTTTCTTTGAATGCTAATATGCCGCCAGACGTTACAAAACGGCTGTTAGTACAGTCAACAGTGATGTTAGTGAGGACATAAATAATATACACGAGAGGTTTACATTGCCTTAATGATTCATATGAGACAAAATAACTATGTGGCATACTTTCCATATTTGTGTATAAATCAATAAATTTTTATGCTGGATTTTTGTTTTTTTCCCCCAGTATGTTCATTTCCCCCCTTAAACCACCAATAGCTGCCACTGTTCCTGCAGCCCTTTTTATCAGCTCACGATCAAAATTAGAAATGGATTCTTTTGGCCTTAGACCAGAGTCCATTAAAACAAAAAGCTATTAAAACCCTTACCATGAGAGTATCTGTCTGCTCTGGGCCAGCAGTCTAGCTCAGGTGTTTTTCACACCAATTTAATGTGGACAACTTTGGCTTTTAGTTGTTTGGGTTTGGCTAGATGATACAGCAATTAGACAGGGACCTTATTATCATGTTTCTGTACATTTCTGAGCCAATCCAGGCACGGATGCCTCCCAGTTTGGCCCAATTAACTTTCTCTAGAAATGTTTCCAAATACAGCCAAAGCTGTGGGTAAATATGACAAAAGCCCCTTGTCCCCTGATTGGGACTGATTCAGATGGACTCTGGGTTTGAAAACAATACATATTAATATAGGGAGGCATAATGAAAGTGACTACCTCCTCCCCGGTGGCTTCACAGCTACAACAATGACAAAGAGACCTCTCGTGATTCCAGCTGCAATCACCATCTACTTCATCAGAGAAATTACCTGCAGATGGGTGATTTAGCATCTCCAAGCAGTGCCTAATTGTTCGGGAAAACACTGTCTCTCTCCCATGGGACCATAAAAAAAGACAGCATGGGTATTGCACAGGTGTGCCTTAGGCTGGTCACAATAAAAGGCCAAATTATTTTAGTCTAACCGGATGTTGCATATGTAGCTATTGTTGCTAACTTGACAGTGGAGCCCTAAATGTTAAAATACATTGGTAAAAGGGTACCCAGGCAGTTAAAAAGCGATGCCAAAGGGTGTTGACCAAGCGTCAATATGTGATGATTTGGGAGTGAGAATGTGTTGGTTAAATATAATAGATTTGTGACTGGTGTTGACAGTAGTCTTCCCACATCCCATACAAGTGTATTTGGATTTCTGCTATTTGAACAGTTTGCTCATAAGAGGCCTGACTGACAAAATACAGGTAATGTCACTCTGCAGGATAACATAATGTACATTTCTTTGTCTCCAAGTTACTTTATGTATACATAACTTCCCATTTTTCATTAATGATTTGTTGATGGGTGAGAGAATCAGCTATTTTTTAAGCTAAATGAACCATGTACACAACATTGTCACAAAGAAACACAGAAAACAAGACCCTTTTGTTGTTGTTGTTATAAAGTGATCCTAGGCCATGGCTGTACCAGTATTTACTAAAGGGGACAGAGCGTTTGCTGTCAGGGCCCCGAGGCTCTGGAACAGCCTGCCCGAGGAAATC
Source organism: Micropterus dolomieu (assembly GCF_021292245.1). NCBI lineage: Eukaryota > Metazoa > Chordata > Actinopteri > Centrarchiformes > Centrarchidae > Micropterus > Micropterus dolomieu. The sequence goes on from NW_025733242.1 coordinate 1,644, forward strand.
AGGTCGGCTGAGTCAGTGAACTCTTTTAAGTCCCTTCTTAAAACATACTTTTATAGGAGAGCTTTTCCCGATCTTATTTGACTTTATTTTATCCCTTTTATTTTATTGTATTTTACTAATTTTATATTAAATTTTCATGCTCTTATCTTTTTTTTTTGTATTATTCTTTACACTTGTTAAAGCACTTTGTAACTTGTTTTTGAAAAGTGCTCTACAAATAAGGATTATTATTATTATTATTATTAATTCATCTTTTCATGCAAAAGCCAAGTATGTGTATTATTAAGTAAGTATAAAGCAAATGTTAAGTACTAACTATGAAAAAGCTGCCCCTGTTTGTCAAAGATGAGCATATGCTGTGTCAGCAGAATGCTTAATCCTCTGCCCATTGTCAAGCAAACTCTGCTGCCACCCGCCAGACCCATCAGACCCTCCTGGCATCACTTGTCACCACATACTTAGTTTACTTTATTAGTCGGCGAACATTAATCTCACACAAGGAGCAGAAGCACAGACATACCAGAGGTAGACACAGAAACACAACTAATGCAATTACGACAAATAAAGCATTATTAACAGGCCAGGTGGGGCTCAGACAAACATGAGGTCTTTGTCAGTCACCAGTTAAATTTCAGAGATCTTACTCCCCCTAACAGTTTACTAGCAGAAAGATTTTCAGTG
>NW_025733243.1:0-532 GCF_021292245.1 Micropterus dolomieu
GCAAAACTTTGTTTTTGTGCAGAAATCCCGATTGTGGGAAGCAGGGAGTCGCAGACCATCACTACTATCTGTGTCCCAGTGCTGAGGCACCCAGAGACAGTATGGCTCAGAGGAGGAGAAAACACAGCACAGTGGGAGGTGAGAGCTGGAGGAATTACACCGAGGCTCAGGAAAAATTCTTCGGAAAACTTTCACCTGAATTAGCTCAACAATGCCGGGACGCATTCTGTAATACAGCAGTGAGCACTTCACATATTGCAAAGAGTCATTCAAGTCTTCTGGTAGAGAGCGGGCTAGCGGAGTGGCCAGTCATCATGATGCTGTTGGAGGTAACCGCAAATGCTGGGCAGAAAATTGGGACTCTTATAGACCTAGCTTCTGATACTAATTATATCACTCATGAGGCAGCAGGTCGGCTCAATCTTAGAAGTGAAGACATCACGCTTGTAGTCCATGGTGTAGGAGGCATGAAAGTCTTTGTTAAGACAAAACGGTACCTCCTGAAAATTCGGGTCAGCACTTTAAGAGGCAC
>NW_025733244.1:0-548 GCF_021292245.1 Micropterus dolomieu
CTGCACACAGTGCCAAAGCTACCAGTACCTGGTTTAAGGACCATGGTATCCCTGTTCTTAATTGGCCAGCAAACTGGCCTGACCTTAACCCTATAGAAAATCTATGGGGTATTGTGAAGAGGAAGATGTGATACGCCAGACCCAACAATGCGGAAGAGCTGAACGCCACTATCAGAGCAACCTGGGCTCTCATAACACCTGAGCAGTGCCGCAGACTGATCGACTCCACGCCGCATTGCTGCAGTAATTCAGGCCCAAAAGGAGCGCCAACTAAGTATTGAGTGCTGTACATGCTCATACTTTTCATGTTCATACTTTTCAGTTGGCCAACATTTCTTAAAATCTTTGTTTTGTATTGGCCTTAAGTAATTTTCAAATTTTCTGAGATACTGAATTTGGGATTTTCATTAGTTGTCAGTTTTAATCATCACAATTAAATGAAATAAACATTTGAAATATATCAGTCTGTGTGTAATGAATCAATATAATATCCAAGTTTCACTTTTGGAATGGAATTACTGAAATAAATCAACTTTTTGATGATTTTA
>NW_025733244.1:568-5076 GCF_021292245.1 Micropterus dolomieu
AAACATTTCTTCTATTGTTATTGAGGAAAATTATATCACCATACTTTAATGTTTCGCCCCCTCCAGGCTGTGATTGGTCGGTTCCTGAAAAGTTACTGTGACAGCTTCTTTATGCTCACGGCTGCATGAAAGGCACCCGAGCTTCTACCTGCTCTGTCTCCACTGACAGAGATTATCAAACAGGATAGAACAGGGACAGATGAGTCCCACATAGAGCCCACCAGTATGCAAAAAATGTCCCAAGATGCCAAAGAGTAAAATGTAGAAGTACCTTGCTGGTATCGGTGGCCCACTTCAAGCACCGCATGTTATCAAAATTGACACCACTTCTCGGTGAAGTCGTGCTCCACCGGTGGATCACACTGACAAAGATGGCCATGTTAACGTTGAAATATATCAGTCTGTGTGTAATGAATCAATATAATATCCAAGTTTCACTTTTGGAATGGAATTACTGAAATAAATCAACTTTTTGATGATTTTAATTACTACTTAGCCTACTTGTATTTGTACCGTGATGGTGCTGTTCCATCAGGTTGGTCTGTCTAATGCTCAAGTTCAGTAGCAGTACCATTGTGCAGCCACCATGCAGCATTACGCACGAGTGTAGCGACTGTGCAAGAGCTGTCATCGACTTTATTTCCAGATTTTGTTCATTTACAAAGTCTATATGTGGTGAAGATGTGCCGGGTGAGTCGAGGTGAGAAGCCAGATCTGATTGTGTCTCAGTGCTCCTGACAGCACATGGTTATATATCCACATTATTAAAAACTAGTGACACTCTGTTCATCCAGCCATAGTCAACCGCTTATCCTGCATACAGGGTCACGGGGGGCTGGAGCCAATCCCAGTTGGCAGCGGGCGGCGGTACACCCTGAACAGGCCGCCAGTACGCTCTGTTCAGCAACTCTTTAATAATAATTCCATCAGTAGGCCGAGTTGAAGTCTGAAAAGGACTCCGTAGCTAAATTCATGTCTACTATCAGGAATAGCTGCAGTGCTCCACAACAGTCCTGTTCTCTCCTCTGCAGGCTGGGGTGAAGATTTTTTTTGGATCCTCTTTTCTGACAGACAGCAGAGGGTCCAAGACCAGATTCTGTCTCACATCCACCCTGAAGCACTGCGCCAATCAGATGTCTCCGGTGACATTTTTAACACCTCACTGGAGACATGCCACGTGCCAGCCTGCCCCAAAGCCTCCACCATCATCCTTGTCCCCCAAAAAAACAAGGACCACTGGACTAAATGACTACAGACCTGTCGCCCTGACATCAGTGGTTATGAACTCCTTTGAGCGCCTTGGGTTGTCCCACCTGAAATCCATCACAGACCCACTCCTGGACACCCTGCAGTTCGCCTACAGAGCCAACAGGTCTGTAGATGATGCTGTAAATATGGCCCTTCCCTTCATCCTCCAGCACTTGGACTTCGCAAGAACCTACGCCAGGATCCTGTTTGTGGACTTCAGCTCTGCTTTTAACACCATCATCCTGACCCTGCTGCAGGACAAGCTCTCCTAGGTGAGCATGTTTGACTCCACCTGCAGGTGGATCACAGACTTCCTGACGGACAGGAAGCAGACACGAAGCTGGGAAAACATGTCTCTGACTCCAGGACCATCAGCACCGGTTCCCCTCAGGGCTGCGTTCTTTCCCCTCTGCATTCATCTCAGGTGGGGATCAGTCCACCTACAGGTGGGAGATGGACCATCTGGTGACCTGGTGCAACCAGAACAATCTGGAGCTCAACGCTCTGCAGACAGTGGAGATGGTCGTGGACTTCAGAAAGAGCCCAGCCCCACCCTCCCCCATCATCCTGTGTGACTCCCCAGTCACCACGGTGGACTCCTTCCCCTTCATGGGCACCATCATCTCCCGGGACCTCAAGTGGGACCTAAACATCACCTCATTGGTCCTGATGGACAATGATGGTGCACTTCTACACCGCCATCATTGAGTCCATCCTCACCTCCTCCATCACCATCTGGTACGCTGCTGCCATCGCCAGGGACAAGGGCAGGCTGCAGCGTATCATCCGCTCTGCAGAGAAGATGATTGGCTGCAATCTTCCTTCTCTTCAGGGCCTGTATGCCTCCAGGTCTCTGAGGCCTGCAGGAAAGATTGCAGCTGATCCCGCCCATCCCGGACATAAACTGTTTCAGACTCTCCCCTCTGGCAGGAGGCTGCGGCCCATCAGGACCAAAACCTCTCGACACACAAAAAGCTTCTTCACGATGGCAGTGGGCTTCCTCAAAAAGGCCCAGGTCCCTACTGTCACTGGCTCTCATGCCCCCCTCCTAAACACACACACTCATCTGACCCCACACTTTACAGCAACGCTCAACTGTGCTTTATGCTCATGTTGCCAACTTTTGCACATACTTGTCAGCATTATATTATAGTATGATATTTTTTGTATTCTTGTACATTTTTTTTGATCTCCTTATTTTTATATTACCATTTTTGTTTTATGTGTACTGTAAGCACCAATTCATACCAAGGCAAATTCCTCGTATGTGAAGATGTACCCGGCAAACCCTATTCTGAAGTCAACAGTCACTTCACTCCACCGGAGCCCCACAAGGCTTTGTAATCTCACCGGTTCTGTATACACAGTAATGACTGCAGTAGCACTAACCCAGGTATAACATACATCAAATATTCTGACAACACTGTGATCATGGACACCACTAGTATAGAGCTACAGACTGAGATGGACAGTTTTGCTGAGAGGTGCAGGCAGAACCTCACCCCCTCCAAAACAATGGAGCTGGTTTTTAACTTGCCTACTCTCTCAACAACCAGCCAATAGAAAGGGTGGACTCATACCTGAGGACAATAATAGTTGATCACGTAGGGTTGCAGCTAACGATGATTTTAGTAATCAACACTTCTATAGATTACTTCAACAATTCATCGATGCGTTGCTTAAGAAATACTTTTGCTTGGCGGCACGGCGCCCCCCGGTAACAGGATCAGCTGTGTACGTTGATATATAGGCTATTTATTAGTCTTTTCTGAAATTCATAGTTTGTCATATAGCAAACGTCGGGCCAACAACCAGACAACTGCTTTACCAACACACCCGATTGCTATACAAGTTATACTAAGGTGCAGCTCCCCGACACCCAGTTAACTCATGACTGCAACATTACAACACAAACTCAGGGAGAACAACAAACCCACTTGTGTACATTTCAGCTGAGGATTTACAGCTTACTTTGGCTAGCCTTCAACTCAACAATCAATTATCTTCCAATACACTGATCATCACTCACAGGATGTGGAAAATGATATTGATCCGGTAAACAACTTCTTCCTCAACACCAACAGCAATTGCCTTTATTACACTAATGAACAGTTTAATAGTTCAGTAAATACGGAAAACCAACTATCAATAATACACTTTAAAAGCAGAAGCCTTCACGGTAACTTTCACAACATTAAATATTATCTAAATCAGTTCAAACAGTCTTTCAATATAATTGCTATATCTGAAACTTGGAAAGTGAAACGGGCTCAGACTTTGAAATTGAAGGACATGAAATATTTTGTATTAACAGAGAAAACAAGAATGGGGGTGTTGTGGCTTTGTATGTTGACAAGAAATTTAATCACGAGGTGGTAGAAGAAATACAAGCACAATATGACATATACAGTGTATAGCAGGGGTATTCAATTAGATTTCAAAGAGGTCTAGTTAGAGAAAATTTCCTGAAGCAAAGGTCTGGAACATCAAAACGACAAACTTGCGTTATCATTCAGTACTATAACCTATAGTTGTATCAACACATGTTTTTTCAACAACGGACTGTCAAATCAAATAATATTTCAGTCAGTTTTCACATCAAACTGGAGGGATAATAAATAATAACTATTCAAATAATAAATTCTAAATTCTAATTTTTAGAAAAAATGTAATAAAAAGTGTAGCTTGAAGTGATGAAGTGTTGTCTTAACCAATTTTATAATAAACACACAAATGAACAGCTGTAATGCCATCAGACATGTTTTAGACTAAAACAAATTGTTTTTTGTGTTTCATGACAGAGATTCAAGCGGTCTATCCCAAAACAAGCAGCAGTGAAGTTAACAAGAAATCCTCCTCACAGATCAATCAGACGGATCATTGTTTGTTCTGCGCGCTCCGCCATGACACGTGCAGCACCGCGCATGCGCCACGCGGGAAAATGCCAGTCACATCACAAAGAAAAGAGAAACGCTCGTGAGTTTTTCTTTCAGCTTCCTCTCTTCAAGATGAAAACAGGAACCACGGAGACACTTTGGAAATCAAACCACGTCAACACAAACCCTGGAGCGGGTTTTCAGGCTCTGATCTCTAACAACAGAATGAACGGATGATACACGGACCCTCGAGACTCTTCCTCGTGTCTTTAGTCTCGTGATGAAGTCATGAACACTGACCTGAACATCGGTGCTATCAGAGCACGAGGCTGCTGTTTGGCTCCTGTGGTCCGGGTTCTGGTTCTCCATCGTCCTGCAGGTCTC
>NW_025733245.1:0-678 GCF_021292245.1 Micropterus dolomieu
CCTAAAAAAATAATCCGAGCAAATTCAATAGGGACCTCACACGGTCGTGCTCGGGCCCTAAAAAAATAATCCGAGCAAATTCAATAGGGACCTCACACGGTCGTGCTCGGGCCCTAAATATAATCCGAGCAGATTCAATAGGGACCTCACACGGTCGTGCTCGGGCCCTAATAATCCGAGCAGATTCAATAGGGACCTCGCACGGTCGTGCTCGGGCCCTAAATATAATCCGAGCAGATTCAATAGGGACCTCGCACGGTCGTGCTCGGGCCCTAATAAAAGTGACTTGGACGTGATAAACACAGGGTGATATACTCGAATGTTGTGCATTTGTCATTTCAAACACTTGAAACTATTTTCTTTTTATTCTGCATAGACTCAATTAAGTATCAGGTACAAGTCAATTTTAAAGTAATTTATAAGCACTTCTTAAAGGCATAGTATTAACAGTGTCTACTGTTTCTACTCACATCCTGGACAATTTTGTTAAATGTAGCAATAACCACAATTTAACACCAGAGCTAATCGTAAACAGCAGCTGCTGTGTTATGCAGTTTAGTCAGCCTCTGCCATGGGTGACACTTGATGTAGAAATCATACTGAGTTATATCACAACACAAATCTCACCCAGCCTGTTTGGTAACAACTACCGAGTAATTTACAAAACCATATAAGGAA
>NW_025733246.1:0-663 GCF_021292245.1 Micropterus dolomieu
CCAGCAACGGACCCCTCGGCAACCGGTCCGGACCACAAGGACCGCGTGGACCACTAGTTCATATTTCTACAGACGAGACAGGAGGATGCTGGGAGAAAAGAGAGGCGGGAAGCTGAACTACCTGGTGAGGTCTGAAAATGAATCTGTGTCTGATAGATGATTCCAGCTGTCTTCGTACTTGAAACAAGTTAGCATAGCATCGCCCTGACTGAGCAGAACTCCATTTAGAAAACAAGCGTTTTAAAAGATGTTTGCTTGTCATCTTGAAGACAGACCTGACAGAGCAGGAATTCATATGTTCAACAAATCAGCATCATTTTGATCAGTTTATTGAAATGAAATCACAGCAAAATGTTTATTTTGGCTTCAAACCGCTGCAGGAAACCAGATTATTGAATTAGATCTGAGTGCATAAACAGCACTTTAATAACATAACATCTTTGAGTCCAACAGATTACTGTAAGCTTCTGATTTCCTCTGGTAACAGTTCATGACCTGTGTACTGGAACATAATGACTGCTAGTATATTGTGCTGGAGTCTACTGGTCCCTGGGTTGGTTTTACTATGTTGTCTGTTTTGTGTTGACTTGTACTGACTACAGATGAAAAACAGCCTTCTGGCTAAATCTGGCATATTTACTGAAATGTTTCAGCTTCAATGAA
>NW_025733247.1:0-815 GCF_021292245.1 Micropterus dolomieu
ATATGTTTAATTAACAGTTGATTGATGTTTGGTAAGTGCACCAACAAACTGGGCGAGCTGGTGAGGAAGGCCGGCTCGGTGGTGGGGATGGAAGTGGACAGTGTGGAGGCAGTGACTGAGAGGAGGATGAGAGGGAAGCTGAAAACCATCATGGACAACCCCTCTCATCCTCTCTATGCTGAGCTGAGGCAGCTCAGGAGCTCCTTCAGCCACAGACTCATCCAGCCCCGAGCCTCAAAGAGCTTTGGAGGCTCATTTGTGCCGTCAGCCATCAGGCTTCGCTAGGGGTGTGGAAAATAACTGATCTTTAGATGCATCGCAATGCGGACTTGGACGATTCTGAATCCATTGACAAATGTCAATAATGGATTATCTAGAGGTTAACTGATAACGTAATGTTGAAGGAACGAAAAAGGCATTTATAACATGTATAATCAAAAATACTCTATATATAAAATACCTCTGAAGGTACTACATGTGCTTACACATCCAAAAGTACCTCCAGAGATTAGTTTGAAACCAGGACACAACAAAATACTGTTGAACAGTTCACAACATCCTCCGACTGCTTTTAACCTACAGTATTTGGTTTTAACCCGCCCATTTAAGCTAGCATCACGCTGCACTTTTAGCTCTCTCCTAAAGGTTACAAACTTTACTCCCCGGAGTTTCCAGGAATAAAAAAAACGCATTCAGCAAATGGCTGAAATCTGGAGTGACCTGCTTCTGGGCCCGTGGGATCTCGTTTTTCCAACTGCGTCTTAGCCGCTTCTCTCTGTTCTTCCTCGGTGCGGTCTGGCGCTAAAGTGAGCGCA
>NW_025733248.1:0-493 GCF_021292245.1 Micropterus dolomieu
AGGCGACAGAGGCAAGGAAAAACTTCCTTTTAAGAGGCAGAAACCTCGAGCAGAACCATGGCTCAGGGTGAGCGGCCATCTGCCTCGACCGGTTGGGGTGAAGGGGGGGGGGGACAGAGAGAAAAAGAGAGGGATGTAAGGAGAGAGAGAGAGGGGAGGGAGGCAGCCTACACAATATACACACAGAGGTACAGACAGTAAAGGTGATGTTCCTATAGACTAAATGAAAAATGGTACAGATATTTATAGTAGTGTGAATGATGATTCGTTGCAGCAGAGGGTGTCGAGCAGGAACACGGGGGCAGCAGGTGACTCGCAACCACAGATCCAGACTCCACATCTCCAGAGCCAGAAAACCTGCAGGAAGTGATAGGAGGAGAGAGGAGAGGGACGAGAAAGACTACCAGAAAGGGGAGAAGTTGTGTTAGTAACATGCAATAATGGGATAAGGTTGCATACAGAGGGAGAGAAAGTAGAGGAGAGAGGAGCTCAG
>NW_025733249.1:0-943 GCF_021292245.1 Micropterus dolomieu
CGAGGATGGGTGTTTCAGCACGACAACGACCCTAAGCACACCGCCAAAGCAACAAAAGAGTGGCTGAAGAAGAAGCACATCAAGGTTCTGGAGTGGCCGAGCCAGTCTCCAGACCTGAATCCAATTAAATCTTTGGAGGGAGCTTAAAATTTGAGTTGCCAGGCGACAACCTCGGAACCTGAATGATTTGGAGGCTGTCTGCAGGGAGGAGTGGGCCAACATCCCTGCCGAAATGTGCACAAACCTTGTCACCAACTATAAAAACCGTTTGTCATCTGTGCTGGCCAATAATGGCTTTTCTACAAAATATTAACATGCTGTTTGTCCAGGGGGTCAAATACTTGTTTTTCCTCATCAGATGGTCATCAATTTTAATAAATTCATATGATGTGATTTTCTGGAATTTTCTTTGGGATTCTGTCTTTCACTGTTAGAATGTACATATGATTAAAATTATAGATCGTTGCATTCTTTGTAAGTGGGCAAACCTGCAAAATCAGCAAGGGGTCAAATACTTATTTCCCCCACTGTGTATATATATATATATATACACATACATACCCACATACACACACACCATAAAATACAAAACTGTATTGCTAAATAGAAGCTGGTCTAAAAAGATGTGTCTTTAAGTGTTTTCTAAAGGAAAGCACGATCACCTTCTGTCTTAAAACGTGTTCTGGGGACACTTGAAAGGTCTTGGCCTGAAGACCTCAGAAAGCGACCAGAGGTGTGTGCATGCACTAGATCCTGGATAGAAGAGGGAGCATGACCATACAAGGCTCTGTAAGTAATTATTAAAATTTTAAAATGCACTCTAAAACCAATCAGAAGCCAATGAAGGGCCTTAAGCACCGGAGTAAAGTGGCCAAAAGTAATTTCAAAAATAAAAATAGTACTTATTAATATAGTGATACTGATTTCATCCTAGTTCTGTGGG
>NW_025733250.1:0-502 GCF_021292245.1 Micropterus dolomieu
CAAATTAACTTGCAAACATCTCAACAGTATAAAGTAAAGGTTCCCAAAGAGTAAAGTGTACACCTTCAAAATGACTCATTTTTGTCCATTTTAGTATTTTATTGGCCCATTTTCATTTGCATTATGCGCAAGAACTTTCTTCTATGCGCCAGTGCTTTTCAATAAACTCACTTCTTTGAATTCATACTCAAGTGAACATTGATTTGGCTTTATTGAAAAGTGGATCACTTATTTGATGCATGGCCTCACAATGGCTTGAGCCATCAGTGAAATGTCCATAAAGAAGTAGAGCAAAGAGAATTACAGTGGGGAAAATAAAATGAAAAAAGTGCTTGCTCATCCATGCATGACGCTGCCTTCCTTCTCCCTTATTTACTCAATTTCTGGTTATGATGGATACACACTAACACACACACACTGAGGATACACACTAACACACACTGAGGATACACACTAACACACACACTGAGGATACACACTAACACACACTGAGGATACACAC
>NW_025733251.1:0-552 GCF_021292245.1 Micropterus dolomieu
TAGAGCAAACACTCACAGTGAATCAGAGGGTTTAATGTTATACAAGGCTGCATTACAGAGCATTTTAATATGACTGTCATGAAGGTTGTGGAGAAGAATAGAAACCAGTCTCTCCAGGCAAGCATAAAGAATGTGGTCTGATCCATCTTTATTCTCCATACATTTTACATTTACATTTTACATTTAGTCATTTAGCAGACACTTTTATCCAAAGCGACTTACATCTGAGGTCTAAACCAAACAAGTTATCGTGAGGAGGCAATAACAACACAAGAAGTGCTCAAAATACAAAGTTCAAACATTGCTCAGAGTAGCATAAACTAGGCAAGTGAGGATTTAAAGGATTTTTATTTTATTTTATTTTTTTATGTTAAGTGCTTTCGGAAGAGATGAGTTTTCAGTTGTCATCCCAAAAAAACACAGGGTGTATCCAAAATTTTACACTTTTAACTTCTAATTGTGAGAAATATACCAATATACTTTAAAACTACAACTCCCATAAGAGACGCGCCACACAAAGCGAGTGCTTATGTGTAGTTATTCCGGGGTGGG
>NW_025733252.1:0-656 GCF_021292245.1 Micropterus dolomieu
CTCTCAAGGAATATTAAACGCTGACTGCTCTACTGTTAACATGAAAATCTATGGGCTCTGCCACATTTAAGTGTTACAGTTACCATTCATGAGCATTACAGTGTTCAATGACACACCAACTGCCTTTGAATTATCAGATGAGAATAATAATAATAATAATAGAGATTTAGAGTTCTCTGCAGATGTGTATCCCCTATGTTAATCTGCCACCAGAATTTCAAGCACATGGACGAGCTTCACACCAACTCAAAATAACTCCATTGACAGATGGTAGCCTTTAGACCTACCATGAACAGAAAAAATCATTATATCCCTCTGGGACAAAAAGTCTGATTTTAAATCTTTTATGCTCTGTTCCCCCTGCTGTGTTGCACTCAAGCAGAAATGCATTAAACACACATGCACAAACATGCACTTGTTAGTATTTGTACTGACTGTTTCACATCCAGTAATGTCTGTTAAATGAACATGGTAACACTTTACTTTAAGTCCCCTGTGTGTGTGTTTGTGTGTGTGTGTGTGTGTGTGTGTAATCTGTAAGCGGATATGAGTTTATTAATGTATGTATCAACTACTTTAGCTCCAGTTGTGGGCACCCATAATTTGAGACCGATGTATAAAAAGAATGAATGATAATTTAGTAAACCACAGTTGTA
>NW_025733253.1:0-491 GCF_021292245.1 Micropterus dolomieu
AGAAATAAAATGAACTTTTTTGATTTTTGGAAAATGGCTGCAATTAAACAAAGAGTGAAAAATTTAAAGGGGTCTGAATACTTTCCGTACCCACTGTAATTGCTGGTTCAAGTGGTGCTGGTGGCCAGTAAGAAATTTGTGGCCCCGCACCCAACACTGACTAACCAGCTCTGATTTTGTGACAGTGACACTACTACAGATATTTTGTTTGTGGGCTGGTAAATCTTAACTGTCAATATCCTTATTTCTGATCTGTGTATTTGTGGTGTTTTTCACATTACCATAGAATTAAGATGAATCTGTGAAGATATTTTTATCCGCTGTAGGCCTTTGGTCACATAATCTATTCTTTTGTGCAAAGAGCTATGCGAAGTTGTTTTTCCACTGTATCATTGGCTTTGCTTCAGTTTCATTCAGGCCCGTCCCCCCGTATACTCTGCGGCCAGTCCCCATGCTGGTCTTGCTTACTCTGTAGCATTCTAACAGTGGAG
>NW_025733254.1:0-527 GCF_021292245.1 Micropterus dolomieu
GATACTGGCCGGTCTTATAACTCCACGCAACAAACTGAATGAATGTTATATCTAACACTGCAAGAATGTGCTGTCCACTAAGGTGCTGCCAACAGTGCTGCTGACTGTTAACCAGTTTTTGCCTTACAAAAAGCTTTTTCAGCTTCACTCTGTTCACATTCTGTATCACTTCAACAGATTAAAGAATTACTAACACTACAGGTACATTACATTTAGCTGACGCTTTTCTCCAAAGCGACTTACAATTTCTAAATATTTTAGAGGTTGCACGCCTCTGAAGCAACTAGTGTCTTGCCCAGGGACACATTGGTGGTTGAACCCGGGCCTCTCACACCCAAGGCATGTGTCATATCCACTGCATTGATATTGCTTCAGTTCAGTATTGGAGTCAACATGAAAAAGTAGTGAGTTGTAATGTATTGATTCAGTTAATTCTCCCGTGCAAGTAGTACATACACAACCAGTTTATTTGAGTCTAAATATGTTAATCATGTGCTGTGGCTTTCACAATTAACAGATCTCAATCA
>NW_025733255.1:0-1297 GCF_021292245.1 Micropterus dolomieu
CGAGGTGAACAACCACTGACCTGGGAGGGCAGAGGAAAAGATGTAGTAGGACTGCTACAATGGTTGAGTTTGAGTGTTTCAGAGAATTGGCTAGTTATAGCCTCCACTTTGCCTGTGAAGAAGGCAGCAAAGGTATCAGCAGACAAGTTTGTGAGTGGTGGAGGTAGAGGAGGATTTAGTAGCAATATATGGATGAGAGACCAGGGGAGAAGGAACATCACACATCACTCTGTGCTCAGACATAAACATACCTTTCAAACGGTGCACAGGTTCGCTGGAGGACATACCAGTGAGCAAAGTCCAAAGCAGTCTCTTGTTTGTTTTCCAGTGTTATGCGAACATTGTGACCAGCAAGACTGATCAAGCTGGCTGCCTGTGCAACTGCCTCTTGCAGTTGTGAATCAGTCTCAGCCTGTAAGATCTAAAAATATTAAAATAATAGATGGTATTTATTTAATGTTTTATTGAGAATGAAGACATACAGCTGTTAGCTTTACTGTTAAAATTGTATGAATGTTTGTTTGAATGAATAGTTTGTAAATATGACGCAATCCAAGGACAATATGCTCACCAACTGAACCTGTGACCTTGTTTCTTCATCAGTAATGTGTTCAGTTTTGACCTTTACGGTCTGGACCCTTTTGAAGACACTCATACAAGAGTTCAGACAGGAAACATGGACTCTGCCCCCCATGGGCAATTGACATTGCCATGATCTGGCCAGCGTAGAAGTATCCATTGTCTTTCATCGCTGTTATCAAATGAAAACAAATATTACTCGTCAACTGGTACCATCAAAAATAATGTTTGTCACAATGCCTCTTTGGGATACGAGAACGCAGGTTCAACTTCCTTTGTCAAAAAAGTATTATAGATACAAAACCTGAAAATTCTTACACTTCCTCATTAGTCAGGTATAATGTATTTATTGATCCAAAAGAAATCCAATAATGACCTATTATGGCAATATGAATTGATTTAATCATGTACCTTTGGAGTTGCATGTGAGGACTTTAGCATTAGGGGGACCCTCAAAGATGCCAATGTTGTCCTTGATTTCATGTAGACAGAGTCGAAAAAACTCCCGAGTAGGTCCTCCATTGTCCACAGCACCCTCAGATATTCCATAGTCATCAGTGAACTTAACATCTACCTTCTTCTCGGGTGAAAAATTGGATCTGCCCATGGCTCTGGATGCTCCATCCCACACATTTCTTCTTATGATATTGAAGCGTACAGTGCTGTCATTATTTACTCGAGAAGCAATCCGCTCCATTATTCTCTCTAAAGTCATCTT
>NW_025733256.1:0-1005 GCF_021292245.1 Micropterus dolomieu
ATTTGGCCTTTTCTTCTGCCGACTCTGAGCCCACTTTTCTTTCCAAACGGCTTCAACATGATGTGAAGAGAACTGAGCATCAATCTTTCATTGATCCAAACTATTAAAGCTGCATTTCTTTGTTCTGAGTGATCAACACATTTGGTTTCTTTCAGCTTTCTTCTTGATCAATACTGGAAATCAATAACTTATTGATCTCATTCTTTCCATCCATGGAAATGATCTCCTGGATTATTCTGGTTTCCTGTTATGACGTCATTTCTGATCACCTGCTGAGCATTTTTACACTGAAATATTGGTCCTTTTATTTTTTAAAGTTACTTTGCTGGGCGCTGGATAAAAAAGCCAAAGCTGCAGGTTGCAAAGAGGTTGGAGAGTTTCTGACTGCATCAGTAATAATTTACAACACATTTGTCTGTCCTCCCCAACATCAGCTGCTCTCACTATCTCTGATATCTCTATATTTTTCAGATATTGTGCTACAGCTTTCTGTGTGTCCTTTACTCCGTCTCCTGTTGGGCCTAATAAACCTTCAAGGTTCACTTCTTTCCTGCCTGACTCATCTTTTGATTCAGCCTCATCCTCTCATCCCTGTATTTCCTACGTCTGATTGACTTTTGCCCATTAAAACAATGTTTTATTTAAGCCTGTATGATCAAACCTCAGCCTGGTTAAAACGCTCTCCTCTCTTCTGTTCCCTGAGCATTAATAGATTTTTACAAGCTGTAATATTTCCTTCCACTTTTATCCACATCCCAGCCGTCCTGCCATTTCTTCATGGTTTCTTTTCTGATTATCGCCTCAGCTTCTCCTTTTCCAAGGGCTGTATTTATGACATCGTTCGTCCCGGTTGATTCTTTAGCTGTTTTGTCTGCTCTCTCATTCCCTTTTATACCTACGTGGGCAGGTACCCAGCAGAATCTCACATCTATCCGTAGTGTCTGGAATCTAAATAAACTCTGTTGGATTTCTAGCATTAGATCTTCTCTATCAGATTTCATATTT
>NW_025733257.1:0-670 GCF_021292245.1 Micropterus dolomieu
ACATTTCAGATGTGTGCTCCATCACTTATCTTTGTACTTAAGGCTACTTTTTAAAATTGTGGCTCTCCCTCTTTGCCTTAAGACAATGCAATGTCTCCACAAAAATATTACACTTAGATGACAGTTTATTAGTGAAAACTAATTAAATCCATGCAAGTTTTTCCATACAACATTTATTCAACATATATAGCACATACTTAAATACTTTCAGTATGGCTGCAGAACATTGACTGTGAAGCCATAAGGTAATAACATTTTTATGAGGTCCTCAAAAGAAACAGTTGAAATGCTCCCTGGAGGATCGCGTCTTTTTTCATTGTCCAATCAAATGAATGGAGAGACAGGCCCTCAGTTGTGGTGACAGAAGTTTACAGTTGCTTGGACTGTCCAGAGACTGCAACAAACTGTCCCCCACTAATCCTAAAATAAGCCTTGACCCGACCATCATAAAGACAAAGCTACTGGATGGACCAAGGATTGACGACCGCTCCCCACTGTCCAGATGGGAGAAGCACACTGCGCACTCGCAGAGGATAATCACTCGGACAGAACGCTCAGTACTGAGTGAGTCGGCAAGAATCGGGAGACATCCCGCAGGTAGAAACGGACGAAAGAGCACGGGGAATACCAGGAGGCCGCCGTGCAGATGTCGTCCACCGACATTCCACTG
>NW_025733258.1:0-819 GCF_021292245.1 Micropterus dolomieu
ATCAACTGATGAGTAAAATGAAATCCATAGAAACTCTGAGAGCAAAACTTCTACAGCAAAATGTGAAGATAAGTGAAGGCGTAAAATACAAGGTGGACAGGTTGAAACAAAACAATGAGGATGTGCTAATGCTGTACACTGTACTGGAACAAAAGCTTGGAGAACTTGATAAACAGAAAGAAAGCGTGGCTGGTGACACTGAGATTTTAGAGAGAGAAAGGGAAAGTCTGCTAAGTATGCTCTCCGACATGGACATCCAGAGAGAACACATGGAAAATATGTGGAAGCAAAAGTTTGAGATGGAAAAACAAAATCTTGGAAAACTGAAGGCAGAACTGAAGCGAGACAGAGAGGATCTGAATAGAAGGAATGAGCTGTTGAACAAAGAGAAAGTGGACTGTGACCAGATGCGGTCTGACATGCAGACACAAACTGACTTATTAGAACAAGAGAAACAAGACAAAAAAGAGGAAAGAGCCAGGTTGGAATTCACAAAGATAGAGCTGCAAAAGAAGAAGGAAAACCTTGAATGTCTGTTTGACGGCATATACAGAGAGAAAACCAACATTAAAGATCTAGCCCTTCATGTTCAGACAAAAAGGGACGAACTTGAGAAAGTCATTAACATGATTGCCTTCAGACGAAAAGAACAAGAGCTCAGGGGAGACGACATCAAAAGACAAACACAAGAACTGGAGACCAGTAAGAACAGCGCACTGGCAGAAAGACAAGAACTGGAAGTTTTGAAGAAGCATCTCAACAAGAAGGGGGAAGAGCTTGAAGCTGCCATGAATAGCATCAGTGGAGAGAGAGGACAAC
>NW_025733259.1:0-534 GCF_021292245.1 Micropterus dolomieu
ACAAATGTACGACTGATAATATTCGTGGAGCTAATCAATTCTGCCCAGCTAATGCCACATCGGTTTACTCCCTGATAGTAATCAACCGCACCGTTCGCACTGTGAGTCCACACAGCTATGACGAGTGCTAACGTAGCTGGTAGAGTTTTGCAACATCTAAACATCTAAAAACTGAAGCGCAGCCTTGCTCTGTTTGGGACTGTGAGCTGCACTTTATCTGAGCTTCTGAAGTTAACATGTGGATTTGTGGTGAGATTTCTGCCTGATCACAAGTGTTTCAGTTACTTTTGGTTTCACATGTAACATGCAGTCCCAAACTGCATCGGTCAAACGGTCTGAAGGGGGTGACGTTACTAAAAGCGGATCAATAATGCAATGCACAGCGCTGCACTGACTTACAGTGGGGGAAAAAAGTATTTGACCCCTTGCTGATTTTGCAGGTTTGCCCACTTACAAAGAATGCAACAATCTACAATTTTAATCATATGTACATTCTAACAGTGAAAGACAGAATCCCAAAGAAAATTCCAGAAA
>NW_025733260.1:0-1177 GCF_021292245.1 Micropterus dolomieu
CGATGACTCTTGCAAGCCTGAACTGCCCTCTCAGTGCATTTTGGTCGCAGAGCCAAACTATGTCTCCACTGGTAACGTTCCTTTCAGCAGTATGCCACTTACTGCGAATGAACAGGTTCGGGCCAGCAAGTTGGCTCCAGGACTTCCAGAAGTTGTTTACTATCGTTTGCACTTCTTTGAGCCTCTTGAATGGGTAGGTGGTGTAGTCGACAGTTTTGAAGTCTCCACTTTGTGTAGCTCGACCAAGCAATAAGTTGTTCGGCGTGATGTACTGGATGCGCTCTTCTCGGCTTTGGACTCTGGCGTCAATGGGTCTCTCATTGGCAAGATTAGCAGCTAGCTGGAGCACTGTCAGGAACTCACTGAAGGTAAGACCTTCTACATTGCCAAGGCTTTGGAGGGCTCTCTTGGTGACTCTGACAGCAGCTTCGGCGGCTCCGTTTCGGTGAGGTGAATCGGCCGGGAGGATTTTCCTCATCCAGGTCGTCTCATTTTTGGCAGCATACTCTTCAAGTGACTCTTTGCTCTGTTGATTCAGGTAAGTGTACATCTCCTCTAGGACAGGTCTCGCTCCGACAAAGTTCGTACCAGGATCAGACCAGATTTTACGGGGATGGCCTCGGACAGCGGTAAATCTCTGGTAGGTAAGCAGGAAGCTCTCTGTTGATAGTGTGTTTGCCAGCTCGACACGAATGGCTCGGCTGGACATACAGCAAAACACGACGCCCCATACTTTCTACTTTCATGGTCACTCTCTTCTTGACATCATCCTTCACATGGTAAGGTCCAAACAGGTCAACGGACGTAAACTCGAATGGTGCAGCAGGACTAGACCTCTCATCAGGTAAGTTTCCCATTATTTGCTTGCAGGTTCTTGCTTTTGCTTTCTTGCAGACGATACACTTGTCAACGACTTTTTGGGCAATGACCCTTCCTCTGATGACCCACGCCTTTATCCTCATCCGCAGCAGGGTTCCCGCCACACCTTCATGTCCCTTACTGTGTGCTTCTCTGGCTAGCAGGGTAGATAACCAGGCTTGGAAAGGTAGGAGGGGAACAGCTCTGCGGTCTTCTTTGAAGGTCTGGATTCTCCCACCACAAACTAGAAGTCCACTTGTTTGGTCTCTGTAGACGACTAATCTGTCTGTTGTGGTGCCTGGGAAGTTGACGCCCTCTT
>NW_025733261.1:0-489 GCF_021292245.1 Micropterus dolomieu
ATTTACACTGGAAATTGCCACTTTTAAAGAATAATTTCTGTTAGTTATGCTTTCATATATTATATCGGTTAATTATAAGACTGTATTTACCAGGCTAACATCTTAGATCCTGAAAGACAGCAACATCTTTACAGCAGAGTCAGACAGAGCAAGAAACATGAGGTTGTAAACAAGCCGAACCTATATTACAAATATATTGTCTCATTAAAAAACAACCACAGTGTAGAAAAGCAGTCTGTAAAGCAGGATTTATCTAAAAGTCAAAGATCTCCATTTGCTATGAAAACAGGCAGGTTTAATGGCCTCCCTAAAGAGAAAGGGCTTTGTTTTGTGTCATTTTATGGTGACGTAAGTGCTAAACTCTTTGGTTAAATGTCTTTAAAAGACAACTCCCCAGATGTGACAATGCACTCCTGTAACATACACACACATTATATATATATATATATATATATATATATATATATATATATATATATATATACAGTG
>NW_025733262.1:0-521 GCF_021292245.1 Micropterus dolomieu
CCAAAGCGATTTACAATTGCTATATACCGTATCAGAGGTCACGCGCCTTTGGAGCAACTAGGAGGAAAGTGTCTTGCTCAGGGACACATTGGTGGATGTGTCACAGTGGGGAATTGAACCTGGGTCTCTCACACCAAAGCCATGTGTGTTATCCATGGCACCATCGTCATTTTTGACTACAATCTTTTTTTTGAGTCGCAACTTGGGAAACAGATTAAAAATCTTTTTAATTGGGAAGCAGATGGAATGTCATTTGACCTAGATAGACACAGAAGTCTGTAATGATTCTGGATATACCTCTAAAACTGAGTTGTTAAACAACTTTCTGGGTTTTTTAAAGACTGTCCAGGGGGCATCTTCAGAAAAAACAATGCTTAACCATGTGACGGTAATAATAATAATAATAATAATCATCCTTATTTGTAGAGCACTTTTCAAAAACAAGTTACAAAGTGCTTTAACAAGTGTAAAGAATAATACAAAAAAAAAGATAAGAGCATGAAAATTTTATATAAAATTAG
>NW_025733263.1:0-807 GCF_021292245.1 Micropterus dolomieu
AACAGAGCCTTGAGGCACTCCACAAAGCAAGTCTGCAGACTCAGACCTTATTTGGTTTGCTGTAACACTAAAACTACGCCCAGATAAATATGAGGTGAACCACTGCAGAACTGACCCTGACAGCCCTACTTGATCCCTTAATCTTTCCAGCAAAACCTGATGGTCGACGGTGTCAAAGGCGGAAGACAGATCCAAGAGAACTAGAACAGTGTGTTTTCCAGAATCAGCAGACATCATAATGTCATTTGACACTTTCAGTAAGGCCGTTTCGGTAGAGTGTTGTTTACGAAAACCTGACTGGAATGGCTCATGGATGTTACTATTATCCAGGTAAAATGTCAACTGTTCGCAGACTACCTTCTCAATGATCTTGGATAAAAACGGGAGCTTAGAAATAGGCCGAAAACTATTCAAATCCGACGGGTCCAAACCTGCCTTTTTTATTAACGGTTCCACTATAGCATGCTTAAAAGCATCTGGAAAAACGCCAGTAGACAGCGAGAGGTTAACCATTTTGGTTACACAAGCGCCAATGTCTTCAAACACTTTTTTGGTTTGTAGCTGCTGATCCGTCTGAATCCTCTCCAGACAGAAGCAGAGTCATTCCTTGAGAACTGGTCTTGTAGTCTCTCTGCATACAGCTGTTTAGCATCTCGCACCGCCTTGCTAAACCTGTACTTTGTCTCCTTAAACCTGGCCCGGTCTCCACTCCTAATCGCCTCTTCCTTTTCCAACCTCAGCTGTCTGAGCTTAGCTGTGAACCAGGGTCTGTCATTGTTATAACTCACCCTGCTGCGTGTTGGAATG
>NW_025733263.1:827-2043 GCF_021292245.1 Micropterus dolomieu
CTTTCCCAAAGGGATCAAATACAACAAAAATAAAACGGGGCCCAGAACAGAGCCTTGAGGCACTCCACAAAGCAAGTCTGCAGACTCAGACCTTATTTGGTTTGCTGTAACACTAAAACTACGCCCAGATAAATATGAGGTGAACCACTGCAGAACTGACCCTGACAGCCCTACTTGATCCCTTAATCTTTCCAGCAAAACCTGATGGTCGACGGTGTCAAAGGCGGAAGACAGATCCAAGAGAACTAGAACAGTGTGTTTTCCAGAATCAGCAGACATCATAATGTCATTTGACACTTTCAGTAAGGCCGTTTCGGTAGAGTGTTGTTTACGAAAACCTGACTGGAATGGCTCATGGATGTTACTATTATCCAGGTAAAATGTCAACTTTTCGCAGACTACCTTCTCAATGATCTTGGATAAAAACGGGAGCTTAGAAATAGGCCGAAAACTATTCAAATCCGACGGGTCCAAACCTGCCTTTTTTATTAACGGTTCCACTATAGCATGCTTAAAAGCATCTGGAAAAACGCCAGTAGACAGCGAGAGGTTAACCATTTTGGTTACACAAGCGCCAATGTCTTCAAACACTTTTTTGAATAATCTGAATGGAATGACATCCGATGAACAGGAAGATGGCTTCATCCTGGTCACCAATTCAGAAATATCTGAAATCGTCACAGTCCTAAAAGTGGACCACATGCTGGAGACTGGCTTAAAAACAGCAGTGGTACCACACGAATGTAACGGGATTTTATCTTTAATCATTTTAATTTTATTAGTGAAAAAACCCAAAAAAGCATTGCTGTCAGCTTCACAAAAAACAGGGATAACTGGGGCAGCAGGGCAAACAAGTGTATTGATCGTATCAAACAGCACTTTAGGATTTTTTTTATTTAATGTTATTAGTTGACGGAAATAGTCAGATCTGGCTTTTCCAACCGTCACATTATAGGACAACACAAGTTCTCTGAGATAAAGCCTGTGTACCTCAAGGCTAGTGGATTTCCACAGGCGTTCAGTCTTTCGACACATTCTCTTAAGTTTTAAAATCTCTTCATTAATCCAAGGCCACAGTTTTTCCCGAGTAGGCAAGTTTGAATTAACAGGGGCCACCTGATCCAGAATCTTTTCACAGTGATTGTTTAAACAGTGAACAAAATCATCCACATCAGGGCAATCCATAACTAGAGCAGGATCAAACAAATCAGAGAAA
>NW_025733264.1:0-993 GCF_021292245.1 Micropterus dolomieu
GTGTTTACAGTGGAAAGTTTTGCAGTGAGTGTGTCCACGGAGCTTTTCAGTGATTTGTTTTCTTCTGTGAGCGAATCGACTTGTTGTTGACTGTATTCCAGGCTATGGCGGATGTTTTGAAATTCTTTGTGCAGTACTTCGATTAGTGAGAGTCTAGAATCCAGGTTAGATAAGCGCTCGTTGATTGATAAAAGTATGTCGGAACAGCAGTTTGTTTCGGTAGGAGTGGATGCTGGTGATGTTGGTGATAACGGTGAATCGGTTGATAAGGGAGAATCCGAAGTGCGTGGTTTTTTGGCTTTGCGTGATCGGCCCATTGTACAAAGTCTGTTGAAGTGATGGTCAATGTAATCCTCCAGTTGGTCCAGGTCCGAATTGAAATCCAGGTTTTTGAATTAGGATGTTACGGATAAGTTAATCTTTTTCTAGCAGCGGCGCGCTGCCATGTTTAATTTTCGCACCCAACGCACACACACACACTACGTCAATACGTCATACCCATGGTCCGTCAATACGTCCGTCACAGAGTGATAGCGAGGATGTCCCCCTCCCCAATGCCCAGCCGGCCAAGAGACTAATTTCAGAATTGTCTTCTGAGTCTCCTGGAGCCTCGGAAAAGAGGGGAAGAGCTGAGAGCTACTCAGACAGTTCATCTGTGGAGGAGCCCAGAGTCTTCCCCTCCAATTCGCCTAATGAAGTCTCTTTTTTAACTATAGCTCTGCAATCAACCCCTAAGGACTCAAAGCTCAATGCAACCCTGCGTCAGAGGCCAACTCCTAGAGTCCGAAAGGGAAATGGAGCTCAACCCCGTCATCTCTCACCCATGAGAATGAAGGAAGAGCTCCATTCACAAGAAATTCACTAACTGCTGTTTTTTTAAACATTTGAAATCCCCCTGTTTTTAGTCTTTTAAGATGTCATACCTGCAAATTTTAACCATACTCATGACACTCACCTTCTCAACTATCAATGTGAGGAGTGTGAAGTCGAGAG
>NW_025733265.1:0-850 GCF_021292245.1 Micropterus dolomieu
CGGGAACAACCGGAAAAGTCAAACTAACCACAAATAACCACGTACAGTCTGGTTGGCTATTTTTAAAAAGTAACTGGAAAATCCCTGAAATTCTCTCTTGGTCGTCCACTGTGCAGATTGTTCGAGCTTGAGTGCTTTTATCTACTATATAATGTAGTCGACTGAAATCTAAATTAAAATCATCTGGAGTCCAGTAGATATTAACCCGTTAGAAGGCTGGAAAGATCTCCCTGTCAGACACAAATCCTCTCATCACATTATACTCAAATAGGTGATGTAGTCTTCAAAATACCCACCAACTAAACTCCCTCCTTGACACAGTTTACCCTCTTTTCATTCTTCTTTTAAATTTGTTAACTGATATATAGTTATAAAATTCTTGGTACCAGATGGCTTGAAGTGACAGCAAAGAGTAGCATCCTGTTTTAGAGAGGCTTTTTGCAGGCAGTTAGAACCTTGGCTGCTGTACAACACACTTAATGTCACTTGACTTGTATGCACGAAAGTTTAGGGAATTGTTTAGAATGAAGTATAATAATAATAATAATAATCTTTATTTGTAGAGCCCTTTTCAAAAACAAGTTACAAAGTGCTTTAACAAGTGTAAAGACAATAATACCCAAAAGACAATAATACAAAAACAATACAAGATAAAAGCATGAAAACATTGAAAAGACTAAAATACACGTTTAAGATAAATATAAAATTAGTAAAATAGAATAAAATAAAAGGGATAAAATAAAGTCAAATAAGATCGGGAAAGGCTCTCCTATAAAAGTATGTTTTAAGAAGGGACTTAAAAGAGTTCACTGACTCAGCCGACC
Source organism: Micropterus dolomieu (assembly GCF_021292245.1). NCBI lineage: Eukaryota > Metazoa > Chordata > Actinopteri > Centrarchiformes > Centrarchidae > Micropterus > Micropterus dolomieu. The sequence goes on from NW_025733265.1 coordinate 825, forward strand.
TGATTTCCTCGGGCAGGCTGTTCCAG
>NW_025733266.1:0-552 GCF_021292245.1 Micropterus dolomieu
GTGTGTGCAAACCTGGTGAAAAAACATTTTACCTCTGTAATTGCAAACAAAGGCCACTGTACCAAATATTAACATTGATTTTCTCAGGTGTTCAAATACTTATTTGCAGCTGTATCATACAAATAAATAGTCAAAAAATCATACATTGTGATTTCTGGATTTTTTTAGCAGGGTGTTCAAATACTTATTTTCCTCACTGTATTTAAAACGCAAATGCTTCTTTCCAAACGCATCTTTTCCCACCAACATTCAAATAGGAATTTATACAACGCACATCATAACCAAAGTGGCCAAAACACTGTATCTATTGAGTAATGGGTGTTACTGTAATTATAGACATAATGTAATTTAGACTGTAACTGAATGCACATAGATCTTTCAGGGTTATCGCAAGCAGGACTTGCCCTAAAGTTGCAATATGTTCCTTTCTATCCTACAATCTTATCCTACAACCCCCAGCCTTCTTCATTCCTACATCACCATGCCTATACACTTTACCCCTGAGAGTCACATTTGTGTCTTTGCTGGCATGGTGCAACCTTCAAATGAAAA
>NW_025733267.1:0-771 GCF_021292245.1 Micropterus dolomieu
GCTTATTCCATATTGTTATACACTGTGTTTGAATTGTTGAATCCCAACATTTGCCTATGTTCGGAATCTGGAATTCATACATGTGTACACTTGTTTTGATACAGTGTGTTTAAATAGTAGAATCATGAGATTTGCCCATGTTCAGAAGTTGGAATGAGGAATGTGGAATATGAAATGAAGGATTTTCCATAAGTGGGGAGGTTTATACTGTGTGTGGAGACAGACGGCACAAAATGATCCCAGATTCTCGTCCTTTGCATTATATGGATGCCATTTTGGGTTCAATTCAGAGGCTGATTTTTCAAAGACTGGTTGAAGGAACGGGTTGATTTCAAGTGTCAATAAAAGGTGGAAGACTCTGGTATCAAGGACAGGTGTTTACATAACTGTAGGTACAAGCATCAAGGAGTTATTAAGGGACCAAATCATTCCAGATTCTCATCTATTGAGTGCACCATAGATGAGAATCTGGAATGACTTTGAAGGCCAATTCTGCAAAGACGGAAGGAGAGAGAAACCTCATTCCATGTACCAGTGTGAGGTTTAAGAGTGCCTTACCACACACAGGTGGCTTCATCGCTCTAGTCACAATTAATGATGAGTTATTAAGGGAAGAAATAATTCCAGATTCTCATCTATTTAGTGGGCCATAGATTCAAATCTGGAATTATTTTGAAGGGTTCTATTTTAAAGGTAGACAGAGAGAGAGGGCTTATTCCATATTGTTATACACTGTGTTTGAATTGTTGAATCCCAACATTTGCCTATGTT
>NW_025733268.1:0-613 GCF_021292245.1 Micropterus dolomieu
CTGTGTGCTGTTTCACATCTTGGCCAGGACATCCTTGTAAGAGATTAAAAATCTCAATGGATTTCTTTCCTGGTAAAATAAAGGTTAAATTAAAAAAATCATAAGAACCTGGGATTTTGTGTGTAGACTTTCTATCCACTGTAACAGTCCCTTTACTCCTAGTCTTGGCAGGAGTTGGCTGTTAAATAAGGTTAACGTGAGATTACTGGTTCAGTGTTTGTGAACACAAATTAACTGAAACTCTGGTCTGATTTGCCACAATAAGCCAAGTGAACCAACTGCAGAGTTACTACTCAACCAAAACCCGTCTTCACCTCATTACTGAGGTTCTGGATGCACCAAGAGCTTTTCATAAAAACTCATTAAAATGCCGTTCCCCATCGATACACACACACACACACAAAAAGGAGTAAAAGAAAAACAACGGAAAGAAAGATTCTGCCTGCCATGAGAAAGGCTTTTCATTTGTTTTTCTGGTTGTTCATTTGGTTAAAGACACGCCCGTTACTCAGCTAACCATCCACTCCATCAAACACACACACACACACACACACACACACACACACACACACACACACACACACACACACACACACACACACACACACACACA
>NW_025733269.1:0-1458 GCF_021292245.1 Micropterus dolomieu
CAGCTGTCTTACCGTAGGACCTCTGTGAGCGTGATCGGCAGGCCGCCTCCTTAGATTCCTTCCATCTACATATTTGATTTCTCGCCTCAAAACTTCTGCTCTGACCTGGACTTCTGGGGCCTCATGTATAAACGCTTCCTACGCACAAAAAGGTTACATACGCTGGTTTTCACGCACACGTGGGATGAACGTGAGAATGTGCGGACCCTCCACCAACTTTTGTCTGGCTCTGTCAGTGAACTCCAAAGTGACAAAACTCACCAAACGTTTTAAAATAGTGTTTCCGCTGCAGTTACTGTGCAGATGTCAATCAAAAACCTAATTCTGTCACAATAATACACAACAAAAGTCTGATCATGTCTGTAGTGGTTTAATATCAAATAAAATTAAAGAGTTGCAGCAGAGAGCGTCAGTAGTTTCTAATAACATCCTCTGTGCATATTTAGCTTTGGTGTGTAAACACGCTGCAGTGAACAGACTGTCAGGCGCACAGAGCGCACTGAGACGCAGATCTGCATTCTCACCGCTGACTGAAGCCACCATTCTGGTGAGGTGTGAAGCATAGTCCGTATGACCGCTGTAAACACTGCGTGACACTCGTGCGTAGTGCTGCACGGCTGCTCTGGCTCTGCAGAGGAAAACGCCAGTGGAAGGATTAGAGAGTGTCCGTGAAGACTTCCTGGCCCGTGATGATGACTGGCTAATACTTCGATTTAGATCCCCAAGAGTCGTGCTCTTGGACCTGTGTGCTGAACTGGGTCCAGCATTAGAGAGACCAGACCAACCTGGCGGAACCGTGCCATCCCGTACAAATACAAATAGTGTTTGTGGCAGCCAGCTGTTGGCAGCGGGAGCCGACAGGTGTGTGTCTGATGGGATCAACAATATATAATGTTTACCTTTCTACCTACACTCTTTGTTTAGAATAATATATAAAACTCTGGGTTTTCTTTTGTTTCTGAACCAGCTGCATCAAACAATCTGTAGGCTACTTTCTAACTTCCGCCTCACAAGCGCCTCGATTGCTGAATCAGAAAAACTCTCTTCCTCTTCTTTGACCTCCACTTTATGTCAGACCGTGTTTTCTTTATTTCAGCCAGTATGAGTCTCTGAGCTGCACTGACTCTTATTGTAACACTAACGCCACTCCGTCATTTTGCGTTTGTTGCTGATCAAAGAGTTCAAACCATCAAATGAAACATTTCAATCTCACACTCAGTGAAGTTTCCTTATTTTCACCTGTTGTCATTTGGACCTCAGCAGGTGACGCTGGCGTGTTTATGCTCATTTGCATAGTCATTTATGGGAGGAGCCAAGGTGAGTGGTCTGCCCTGGTGTTCTGGTCTGGTCTCACTGTCTGTGTTCTGGTCTCACTGTCTGTGTTCTGGTCTCACTGTCTGTGTTCTGGTCTGCCCTGGTGTTCTGGTCTGCCCTGGTGTTCTGGTCTGGTCTCACTGT
>NW_025733270.1:0-821 GCF_021292245.1 Micropterus dolomieu
TGAAGCAGGACCAAGTAGGCCTGGATTAATAGGACAGGAAGATAGGAAAATTCTCGTAAGACATCCAAGTAGGATGCAGACATTAAAGGATTCGTGAAGTCCAATTTTTTGAACAAAGGCAAAGGTAATGCACTTTTGTCTTTTATTATGGGAAATGTGGGAAATGCTTAAAACTCAAACAAGGAGCGAGTGTTTTTGCCTTTCTGGGGACTCTGGAGGCGCATCACAGGACAGTGCACCAGACTGGCTAACGCAGAGCTTTGTAAGTCGTTAGCCAGCTCTTTTTCCCCTTCCCCTAACCCTAACCCTAACCCTAACCCCCTACATTTACTTTTCGAGGCATGTCAGAATACGGATGTCAGAGAAACCCAATAATTGGCCTATAATCCAGGTATCTACTTACCACTGCATGAGTATGATTATTCTTCTTACTATTAATTTTATCCCCTCCCCAGCCACTATCCTAACCTTAACCACTTCTGTCCTCTTGCCTAACCCTAACCTGGACTAAATAAATAAATAAATAAATAAATAAATAAATAAATAAATAAATATGATGGCATTTAAAAACCAATAAATATCAAAAACAATATCAATATAACTGCATATAAGAACAAACAAGTATCTATAAATTGCATTTAAAAACATATAAACATCATTGACAGAGGATAAAATTGTATAAATATCATTCGGAATTTAAAAACTACAGCTCTGGGGCATATAAAACTTCAGTTTTTTTAAAAAAGTACACAGCTACATAATTATACACAGTATGAAGAATCATTCAAATTAATTAATACCATTAAAAACAAACTAATATT
>NW_025733271.1:0-945 GCF_021292245.1 Micropterus dolomieu
GCTAAACTCAGACAGCTCAGGTTGGAAAAGGAGGAGGCGTTTAGGAGTGGCGACCGGGCCAGGTTTAAGGAGTCAAAGTACAGGTTTAGCAAGGCGGAGCGAGATGCTAAACAGCTGTACGCAGAGAGACTACAACACCAGTTCTCAAATAATGACTCTGCTTCTGTCTGGAGAGGCTTCAGACAGATCACCAGCTACAAACCGAAATCCCCCCAATCCATGAACGACTCACGCCTTGCCAACGAGTTGAACCAGTTTTGCTGTCGCTTTGAAAGACAATGGGACAGACCTGACACCATCCCCCGTCACACCACTGATCGGCCACAGTCCACCATCTCATCTCCCGCCTCCTCCCCCTCTCTTACCATCCTAGAGAGGGATGTCAACAGACTGTTCAGGAGGCAGAAACCTCGCAAAGCAGCTGGACCGGATTCTGTCTCCACATCCACCCTGAAGCACTGCGCCAATCAGCTGTCTCCAGTGTTCACAGACATTTTTAACACCCCACTGGAGACATGCCATGTGCCAGCCTGCTTCAAAGTCTCCACCATCATCCCTGTCCCCAAAAAACCAAGGACCACGGGACTAAACGACTACAGACCCATCGCCCTGACGTGTGTGGTTATGAAGTCCTTTGAGTGCCTTGTGTTGTCCCACCTGAAATCCATCACAGACCCACTCCTGGACCCCCTGCAGCTCGCCTACAGAGCCAACAGGTCTGTAGGCGACGCAGTAAACATGGCCCTTCACTACATCCTCCAGCGCCTGGACTCCCCAGGAACCTACGCCAGTATCCTGTTTATGGACTTGAGCTCCGCAGTCGGATTTAGCAGTGACGAAATACTCCTGATTTTAGCCCACAGTCACCATATTATCAACCACATTGGGACTTTAGAGACTTTGCTGTGAATTAGTCCTCCACCTTTCGTAGTACGGGTTAATCGG
>NW_025733272.1:0-535 GCF_021292245.1 Micropterus dolomieu
CTTGGGGCACTCCTTTAGTTAAGGTAAGAATATTAGAACCATATATTAGAACCACAGCATTCTTAGGTGAGCAAAAGTAACAGAACAAATAATCTTAAAGTAAATAACATTTATTATTTGGTGGCATAACCCTTGCTTGCAATAACTGTCTCAAACCTGCGACCCATCGACATCAAACTGTTGCATTCTTCATTTGTGATGCTATTCCAGGCTTTTACCGCAGCTTCTTTCAGTTCTTCAGGAACAATATACAAGCATCAACAGAGCATCAACTACAGATTTACAACTGACAATACATACTAGTAAGAGCAGCAATAAATACTAGTAAGAGCTCATAGCACATATCGCATCAATGAGGTAGATACCTAGGGAAGGAAGTAAGAGTTAACAAAAAGTGCAATCAAAACAAAAAGTGCAATCAATACAAGATTATTGTAGGGGATAGAAGAAGAAGAGCACAGGAAGTGCATGTTAGAGGTTTGGAGTTAGAGGTGTTAAAAGAGGAAGTGTTCTTGGAAGAGATGAGTTTTCAAGA
>NW_025733273.1:0-1003 GCF_021292245.1 Micropterus dolomieu
AACATAGAATGACTGTAGTGCTCAAATATGATTTAAATAAACCGTCAGTGTGTATCAATTACAATGATTACAATATTCAAATTGGTTAGGTTTAGGTCAGAGGGTCAAATGGTTAAGGTTAGAGCTCGATTAACCTGGTAAGGCTGTATAAAATTGCTCATCCTGTCCTACCTTGTCAGACCACGTCAGGCACTCACACACACCATCACACGTAACTCTGCTTAATATAACAAAAATTGAAAATCATAATGACACTGATAAAAGGCACAGTGCAGTGGTCACAAGGTGGGTGACACCATACATTATTTGTAGTAACTCCATAAAATAAAGGAGGCTGCAATCACCTTCAGCATGAGGGCCCGGAGAGAAAAGGAACCTGAATGTTAAGAAATTCATTTTGGAACGATGGCCGTTGTTTCCTGAGTAAACCTGGGCAACCACAGAAGGGCTGAGGTAGCAGTGGTTGATAGAGTGGAGACAAGTAAACCATACCTCAAATATCCAGAGGGCATCATAAGGGTTAGGGAAGAAAAAATTGAAATGTCGACGCCGAAGGCGGCGACATTGAGTGCACAGGCCATCGGCTGCCAGCCAGCTCTTAGCCCTTACCTCTCATTGAGGCCTCCTGGAATCAAAGTGCCCAGACGGTGAATCCAGAGCCTCTCCTCACGCCGTCTCTGAGCTGTGGACCATCTGGGGTTACACTGCAGGATCAGTGCAGTGAGCTGGGACCAGCCATGCTCAATAAAATGTTTGACCAGTGGGATGTGTGTGTCTTTCTTCCTCCCAATGTTATATCTGTGTTGTGTGAACCTGGTCAAAAGGGTGTTCCCCGTCTCACCAACATACTGAATGTTACACTGCCTACATCTAATCAAATAAACACAATTCCTGGAATGAACACTGCCATGCCTATGTGTGGGGAAAACATTCTTGTTGTGGGGATTCAGCACCCAAGGGTGGTACCTAAAAAATTCTCCGTGCCCAATGGGTCTAGAGTCAG
>NW_025733274.1:0-1044 GCF_021292245.1 Micropterus dolomieu
TAAGCTATGCAGACAGTTGTAAAGAAAGAACATCTTTTTCTTCTGTTCTCTACTTGTTATAGTTACACAGTATTAGGGGTGTAGGCTGTATTAAAAGTATCCACTGTTCTCCCATGCTCTAACACACAGTAACGATGAAATGTGTGCTGTTCTCACATTCTTCCTCTGTATGTACACATAAACAACAAGGCAGGGAAATATAAAAGGAATTTATTTTATTGTTTGGGTACATTATTGTTCAGTGTACATGCTCACATCTGAAACAAACTTTACGTGCTTGATAACTGTCCCACCCCGCAGACATCTACACACCAATACCGATTTATATTCATAGCGGCAAGTGCTATGTAGCTCCACATAGGGGACACAGGAAGTGACATATAACACCTTCATGCCGCGTCATAACCGCGTAGCAAATTTTTTTCTGCAAAGTAGGCTCAAATGACATGGCCTAAACATACTCGAAAACTCACCAAACTTTGCACACATGTCAGAACTGGTGAAAAATTTCGTATTTTATGGGTTTCGCGCATGGGCGTGGCAAAATGACTCGCTAGCGCCACCTAGAAAATTGGAAAAAGTTAGCCCCTCGTTCACGTTCAACCTACATGCACGAAATGTTTTGGGGACATGTATCATATCAAGACGCACAAAAAAGCCTCAAGAACCCGTACCCTAAACTCAACAGGAAGTCGGCCATTTTGAATTTTACGTCAAATTTTGGATGATTTACACACTTTGTACTTTAACGAACTCCTCCTAGGGATTTAGTCCGACCGACTTCAAATTTGTGCTGTGCCTTCTAAAGGCATTGAAGATGAAAAGTTGTGCTATTTGCGAGTTTTCGTCAATGGCCGTATCCGTGGCGCGGCGTCAAAGATCAACTCTTCGCCATGACACAGGAAGTTGTTGTAACTTCAGTGTACATGCTCACATCTGGACCAAACTGTACATGTAGGATGAGAGTCCCGCCCTGAACACATGTACATGCTGATATTCACCCACAGTCATAGCGCCACCTGCTGGCAACAGAAAGTGACTTTT
>NW_025733275.1:0-1364 GCF_021292245.1 Micropterus dolomieu
AAAAGCAAGAAGTGAAGAGGAGGATGTCGAGCTAATCAGTGTTAGCTTGGAAGCATCGTCTACCAGGGGCGCCCCCAGAAAATTTTCCCAGGGGTGGCCAGATGGGGCCACTGAAAATCCTGGGGGTGGCACACTAAACCAAAAGCCATAACTGAATTTCAGGATTTCTATTATGCAATATAGACTAGTTGAATACTACATAAAAATGTGAGTTAAGGAATCACAGGCTGATATCCTTTGGATTCTTATACTAAAACCAGTTCAGTTAACATTCCATAAAAATCCTGTTTGATGTGTTATCTGTATATGTGTTAGGCAATTAATTGTTCTTTAAATATGCAAGCTAACCTTTTCCTTAAAAAGCATTTATTTGTAGGAGTGCAGTGATGGGGAGGAACAAAACATTTACTGGGAACAAGTCAACTCAAGATTACAGACATCATGGAGCATAAATATTTTTCTTTAAATTCAAATTGAAATATACAACGTGTGTCTGTATAGAGTTGTGTAATTATTTGTTAACATTTGTTAACAAGGATAGGTATTCTTGCAATATCCCACTTTTTAACAACCGATTTGACCAGTGTCATATTTATATGTAAAAATGGTGGTGGGGCACCGACCATTTCAAAAAGCAGTAGGAAAGTGGCTGTATGACAACATCATGACAACAACCGTAATCTGTAGCCAGGGGCCTGCACCGCGAAGCGAGTTCAACATACCCAGGATATGTTTTCGTTATCTGGCTTAACTAACCTTAACAATTGCGATCGGAATAAGCGGTACCAAGAAGCTGGTTATCAACTCGGTAAGTCAACCCAGGGTTTCCCAATCCAGCCGGGAGCACGTTCACGTTCAAGAGGCGGTGTTTGCAGCAGATGACCAATCACAGACATGAACAAGTCCACTGGCAGCAGAGCGTCATATTCTATGAACGAGGATTAAACTGTAACACTACAGAAATGCGACAGTAGCACACCTGCATCTGACACATGCAGGGAGACAGAAAATCGCAGACAGTGTGAATGCCTAAATGAACAGGCGTGGTCTATAATATTGTGTTGATTTAAAGTGTTCTTATGAGCTGTATGAAAATATCAGCCTTATTCTTTCAGCTCGGCTGTGTCGGCGTTTCCACATTAAAAGACACGGGTCGTACCACCTCACTTTAAAAAAACCTGTCGTCACTTCAAAAATGAAATTAATTTATTTAACACACTCAAAGTGTCCAAACATTGTTCTAAATTAACTTCATAAAGCAATGTCTATGAAGATTCTCAGTCATCCAGGTCATAGTTATCCAACGAAGGTTAAAATCAAGGGCAACTGGACTTGGTTGAAGATACTGGAAGACGTTTCGTCCC
>NW_025733276.1:0-595 GCF_021292245.1 Micropterus dolomieu
GTCATTCATGTTGCTGCATCCTGAGCTGACTGCACAGAAAATGAGTCAAATAATTTCAAAGATATTCTGAGATTGACTTAAACGCTCCTGGGTAGATTTCTTCCCATTCTGCGACAGATCAGTGTGGTGTGCGTGCAAAACAATTAGTTCGTTGACTCAGCGCTGTCTTTTCCAATAAAATAGAAAATGCTCTTTAAACATGTTTGTTTACCATTAAAAGGCTGGTGCAGTACATTTAAGGATAAATTGAAATGACTTAGCAGTAATTAATGAGACTGGAAATGGCTGCAATATCTGTCAATCACAGAGAAAAAGACATCCAAAAATAAACAAATCTGACTTCATAAAAACAACAGATACCAAACAAAATGTCTATATTTGTAGTAAAATTCAGAGGAAAGTTCAAGTTTGTAAGTGTTTCTGTTAACTGTCTTACATTCATTTGGTATGCATACAACAAGAGTCTACTGTTTGAGCAAGAAGTTTCAACACAAAAAAACTGATTTCATTTCAAAATGATAACTTTACATGTGCTTTACAAATGCTGCTGTGACTGAGGTCTTAATCTGTCAGTGATGATGCTGTGATTGCAGGA
>NW_025733277.1:0-974 GCF_021292245.1 Micropterus dolomieu
TGATATTCAGTCCTCGTATAATTATTAGTGTGCAATTATCTGATTAATCCTCTGTCAGTACCACAATTTCCACGGACGGTGTTTATACTGTATGTGCAGTCATTATTTAAAAAAGGCCTAACAAAATTAGCCGAGTGTTATATAAAAAAATCTAAACAACACTAACAAGTATGTGAAATATGTTTAACTAAAAGAAAATGAAGAAAGGAAAGAAAATGCTCGCAAAGGAGGTATTGGGTGTGTAATTGCTCTAGTTTTAGTATAGTGAAAATGGTGTAACTGATCCATACAGGCCAGTAACATTGGAAGGTCAAGACAAGTCATTTTAAAACTCCTTTTATTCACCGGCAGTCTTTGTACTCTGCAACTTAGGTTTTTATTAGAGCACAGAGTAATAATAAATGACTGTTGCTGTTTTTCACAGGTGAAAGTCTCACTTTCACCTCCACCCCACACACTGTGAAGAGAGGAAGACCAGTGGATGATATGTTTTTGGCAGTAAGGATGCTGTCCATTTAAAACCTGAAACACTTTTCAACTCTCTAACAGTTAACAAATACAGAAGGATGCAGCCTTACCCGCACTATATAGTATGAGGTGTTACTTTTTGTATTCTCTTGTTTTTCAGATGGAGGTTCTGACCCCTGCGCTGAGTTAGAGATAAGGAGAACTCACTGATGGTGAGTTAAATTGCTTTAATTATGAAATATACAAAAACTCCTGCCTTTGTTTCATACTTTAACTCAGTCAAAAGACAAGTAGAGTACTACTTTACTCTTACTGTAAGTGTATGTGTACTTTTGTTTGAGTGTTTGTTTGTAACTCTTCTAATTTATGATGGTCAGTGTTGGGCAAGTTACTCAGAAATTATTATATATTACTAGTTATTACTCCTTTAAAGTATTACTTTACTTATTACTGGGTGGGCAATATTAGATCGTGGACGATTAAAATGTCTCCACGATCTATCTTTT
>NW_025733278.1:0-1972 GCF_021292245.1 Micropterus dolomieu
CATTGTAACTCCTTAGCTGTCCTCTCCTGAATCTTGTTAATAGTGCTATTTTATGTAGCCAGCTTTAGTCATGGTTTATCGGAAGATATTAACTGTAAGATTATGTGTTACTTTCAACCCTCCTGCGTGGTACTTTTGACCCTCCTCTGTGTTACTTTCAACCCTCCTGTGTGTAAGTTTTAATCCTCCTTACTTTCAACACTCCTGGGTGTTACTTTCAACCCTCCTGTGTGTAAGTTTTAATCCTCCTTACTTTCAACACTCCTGGGTGTTATTTTCAACCATCCTGTGTGTTATTTTTGACCCTCCTGTGTGTTACTTTTAACCCTCCTGTATTTTATCCTCCTTCAAAGTTACTTTGAACACTCCTGTGTATTACTTTCAACCCTCCAGTGTGTAAATTTTAACCCTCCGTACTTTCAACACTCCTGCGTGTTACTTTTGACCCTGCTGTGTATTACTTTTGACCCTCTTGTGTGTAAGTTTCAACCCTCCTTAATTTCAACACTCCTGCGTGATACTTTTGACCCTCCTGTGTGTTACTTTAGACCCTCCTGCATGTTATTTTCGAAAGTCCTGTGTGTTACTTTCACCCTCCTGTGTGTAAGTTTTAACCCTCCTTACTTTCAACCCTCTAGTGTGTAAATTTTAACCCTCCGTACTTTCAGCAGTCCTGCGTGTTACTTTTGACCATCCTGTGGGTTACTTTCGACCCTCTTTTGTTTTACAGGACTGTGTTACTATTGACCCTCCTGAGTGTTACAGGAGTGTGTTACTTTAAACCCTCCTGTGTGTTACTTTTGAACCTCCTGCATGTTACTTTCGACCTCTGTGTGTTGCTTTCAACCCTCCAGTGTGTAAATTTTAACCCTCCTTATTTTCAACACTCCTGCGTGTTACTTTTGACCCTCCTGTGTGTAAGTTTTAGTCCTCCTAACTTTCAACACTCCCATGTGTTACTTTCAACCCACCTGTGTGTTATTTTTGACCCTCCTGTGTGTTACTTATAACCTTCCTTTGTTTTATCATTTTTCAATCCTCCTGTGTGTTACTTTTGACCCTCCTGTGGGTTACTTTCGACCCTCTTTTGTTTTACAGGACTGTGTTACTATTGACCCTCCTGAGTGTTACAGGAGTGTGTTACTTTAAACCCTCCTGTGTGTTACTTTTGAACCTCCTGCATGTTACTTTCGACCTCTGTGTGTTGCTTTCAACCCTCCAGTGTGTAAATTTTAACCCTCCTTATTTTCAACACTCCTGCGTGTTACTTTTGACCCTCCTGTGTGTAAGTTTTAGTCCTCCTAACTTTCAACACTCCCATGTGTTACTTTCAACCCTCCTGTGTGTTATTTTTGACCCTCCTGTGTGTTACTTATAACCTTCCTTTGTTTTATCATTTTTCAATCCTCCAGTGTTTTACTTTTGACCCTCCTGTGTGTTACTTAAGACCCTCCTGCATGTTACTTTCGACCGTCCTGTGCATTACTTTTGACCTTCCTGTGTGTAAGTTTTAATCCTCCTAACTTTCAAAACTCCCGTGTGTTACTTTCAACCCTCCTGTGTATTACTTCAGACCCTCCTGCATGTTATTTTCGACCCTCCTGTGTGTTACTTTAGACCCTCCTGCATGTTATTTTCGACCGTCCTGTGTGTTACTTTAGACCCTCCTGCATGTTATTTTCGACGGTCCTGTGTGTTACTTTCGACCCCTGTGTGTTGCTTTCAACCCTCCAGTGTGTAAACTTTAACCCTCCTTATTTTCAACACTCCTGCGTGTTACTTTTGACCCTCCTGTGTGTAAGTTTTAATCCTCCTAACTTTCAACACTCCCGTGTGTTACTTTCAACCCTCCTGTGTGTTACTTCAGACCCTCCTGCATGTTATTTTCGACCCTCCTGTGTGTTACTTAAGACCCTCCTGCATGTTATTTTCGACCGTCCTGTGTGTCTTTTTCAGCAGTTACCCACCCAAA
>NW_025733278.1:1992-3310 GCF_021292245.1 Micropterus dolomieu
ACTTTCGACCGTCCTGTGCATTACTTTTGACCCTCCTGTGTGTAAGTTTTAATCCTCCTAACTTTCAACACTCCCGTGTGTTACTTTCAACCCTCCTGTGTATTACTTCAGACCCTCCTGCATGTTATTTTCGACCCTCCTGTGTGTTACTTTAGACCCTCCTGCATGTTATTTTCGACCGTCCTGTGTGTTACTTTAGACCCTCCTGTGTGTAGATTTTAACCCTCTTTACTTTCAACACTCCTGCGTGTTACTTTTGACCCAGGGGCCTTTAAATAGAGGATGTGCGCATGATGTCACAGAACGGATTTACGGTACCGGAGTGGCCGCAAGATGAGCAGCAGTGTTACCTCAAATCAGCTAAAACACAAACAACACATCGTAAATGGGAAAGAGCTGGAACACTGGTTCTTTAGTAAGCAGTTAGGATCACTTTTGAGTCCGACTGCCTTTAATTTGCGCAAATAATCACTTGTTTTACTACCAGTTTGCTAAACGCAGCCATGGTAACAGATGTTTTGCCACTCAGTCCAGCGTGTTCCGGAAGTAGAAGTGACATCAACGCCTACCCTCTATAAGAGAGTTATGACACTTCCATTGACTTCCATTGGAACTTTGGAATGCGGAAGTAACGCGCGTCACAGGGCAGCAGATAGTTCCAAACACTGAATAGTTCCAGCACTGAGCCCTGTTCATTTCAGTGTTTCTGAAGTACGCTGCCTGGTAAGTTGATGAAATTACTGCATTTGTTTACATTGTAACTCCTTAGCTGTCCTCTCCTGAATCTTGTTAATAGTGCTATTTTATGTAGCCAGCTTTAGTTATGGTTTATCGGAAGATATTAACTGTAAGATTATGTGTTACTTTCAACCCTCCTGCGTGGTACTTTTGACCCTCCTCTGTGTTACTTTCAACCCTCCTGTGTGTAAGTTTTAATCCTCCTTACTTTCAACACTCCTGCGTGTTACTTTTGACCCTCCTGTGGGTTACTTTTGACCCTCTTTTGTGTTACAGGACTGTGTTACTTCAAACCCTCCTGTGTGTTACAGGAGTGTGTTACTTTAAACCCTCCTGTGTGTTACTTTTGACCCTCCTGTGGGTTACTTTCGACCCTCTTTTGTGTTACAGGACTGTGTTACTTTTGACCCTCCTGTGTGTTACAGGAGTGTGTTACTTTTAACCCTCCTGTATTTTATCCTCCTTCAAAGTTACTTTGAACACTCCTGTGTATTACTTTCAACCCTCCAGTGTGTAAATTTTAACCCTCCTTACTTTCAACACTCCTGCGTGTTACTTTTGACCCTGCTGTGTATTACTT
>NW_025733278.1:3330-4560 GCF_021292245.1 Micropterus dolomieu
CAGAAAGATGAGCAGCAGTGTTACCTCAAATCAGCTAAAACACAAACAACACATCGTAAATGGGAAAGAGCTGGAACACTGGTTCTTTAGTAAGCAGTTAGGATCACTGTTGAGTCCGACTGCCTTTAATTTGAGCAAATAATCACTTGTTTTACTACCAGTTTGCTAAACGCAGCCATGGTAACAGATGTTTTGCCACTCAGTCCAGCGTGTTCCGGAAGTAGAAGTGACATCAACGCCTACCCTCTATAAGAGAGTTATGACACTTCCATTGACTTCCATTGGAACTTTGGAATGCGGAAGTAACGCGCGTCACAGGGCAGCAGATAGTTCCAAACACTGAATAGTTCCAGCACTGAGCCCTGTTCATTTCAGTGTTTCTGAAGTACGCTGCCTGGTAAGTTGATGAAATTACTGCATTTGTTTACGTTGTAACTCCTTAGCTTTCCTCTCCTGAATCTTGTTAATAGTGCTATTTTATGTAGCCAGCTTAAGTCACGGTTTATCGGAAGATATTAACTGTAAGATTATGTGTTACTTTCAACCCTCCTGCGTGGTACTTTTGACCCTCCTCTGTGTTACTTTCAACCCTCCTGTGTGTAAGTTTTAATCCTCCTTTCTTTCAACACTCCTGGGTGTTATTGTCAACCATCCTGTGTGTTATTTTTGACCCTCCTGTGTGTTACTTTTAACCCTCCTGTATTTTATCCTCCTTCAAAGTTACTTTGAACACTCCTGTGTATTACTTTCAACCCTCCAGTGTGTAAATTTTAACCCTCCTTACTTTCAACACTCCTGCGTGTTACTTTTGACCCTGCTGTGTATTACTTTTGACCCTCCTGTGTGTTACTTTAGACCCTCCTGCATGTTATTTTCGACCGTCCTGTGTGTCTTTTTCAGCAATTACCCACCCAAAACCCTACGCAGAGTCGCAGTCTAACACACTTCTCTGCTCCTCCATTTCAGGAGTTACTTAGTGAAAATCCTATAGTGACGGTGTCTGCCCCCCGACCATCGAAATTATTTAAAAAGGTAAACAGAAGAGGAGCTGTGCATAAAAACCTCATAAAAATTAAAACCACAAGAGCAATAGTGCAAACGAATAGGAGAGTTAAATGTGGACTCTTAAACATCAGATCTCTCTCTTCTAAAGGTGTACTAGTAAATGAACTAATATCAGATTATGATATTGATTTATTTGGTCTTACTGAAACCTGGCTGGGTGATGGA
>NW_025733279.1:0-1522 GCF_021292245.1 Micropterus dolomieu
TCTTTACATTCTCCGTTTTGTCCTTTAACCTTTGTACTGGGTGACTAATATTAAATTAAGTTATTGTGAGCAGACGGGTAATCTGTGAGAAAAACACCTGCTGTTTGTAGATGGTCTACACTGAGATACTTAGTAGCCTACTGAATCAATGCAACCCTACCCATGACCCCACAAATACATTTAAAAGTACTTTTACAACTACATTTATTTTAAATTCACCTTAAACATGTTTGTACAGCAGGATTATCTAACATTCCCTGCTTAAAACACATCACATCCACCTCCTAACACTGCATTTTCTACTCTCTGTGACGTAGTCACCGTGAACTAAGCTTCTAACCACAGGTCAGGAGCTGTAGTTCCAACTATGCAACTTAACAACAGTTGGTGCGAACGTTCGTCTGAACTATGGTTTCAGGGAACACCTGCGTCGCTTAACGATGGTTCGTACCGTGTAAGTTACCAACTTAGTTACCTCCGTAGTTCCAACTAGGGTTTTAGGAAACAGTTGCGTCGCAACTGCAAAGTTCCAACCAAGGAAGTTGCTACCGCAGTCAGCAACGATGCTTTTGGGAAACACACCCCTGTTCAAGATGATTAAAACCACCAAAACATTTGTTTATTTGATGACTTTTCACAGTGATGAACTTTACTCTTGTTTTCTTTCTCTCGCAATATCTCTGACATCTAAACCAGCAACAACAACAACAACTAAACCAGCAACAACTGAACCAGCAACAACAACTAAACCAACAACTACAACAACAACTAAACCAGCAACAACAACAACAACAACTAAACCAGCAACAACAACAACAACAACTAAACCAGCAACAACAACAACTAAACCAGCAACAACAACAACTAAACCAGCAACAACAACAACAACAACTAAACCAGCAACAACAACAACAACTAAACCAGCAACTACAACAACAACTAAACCAGCAACAACAACAACAACAACTAAACCAGCAACAACAACAACAACTAAACCAGCAACAACAACAACAACAACTAAACCAGCAACAACTAAACCAGCAACAACAACAACTGAAAACACAAAATCAACAACCAATGATGCTTCAACAAAACTTCAAGGTAGTAACTCATCTTTCTCTCTGAGTCTCTCTGTCTTCCTGTCAGCCTCTTTCTCTCCACATACTGAACTTTTAACATTTTAATAAACGTTGTTGTACAAATATTTTGGAATTTTATGGCAAAACCGAAAAAAATCTTCTTTAATTAAGTGACTGCAAAGACTAAACAAACCCTTCATCATAGTAAATACAGAATACAGGAAGCAGAGCCGGCCCTCAGCCTTCGGGGGCCCTATTGAAAATTTAGTTGGAGGCCCCTCTGACTTTCGGGCGTTGTCACTATATATGACACAGAAACATCTCTTGTTTTTAAATAAGACCCGTCATGTTTGTTTAGCACAAACACACCAAAGCAAATTTCTTGAACCTACTTGGCAATAAAGCTGATTCTGCTGAAAAACAATAACTCTATATTATTATAT
>NW_025733280.1:0-1670 GCF_021292245.1 Micropterus dolomieu
AGTATTAAAATACTCCTTTGTCTGTTTTATTATTTATTTAATTATATATTGATTTGTCACCCGGCCGGACAGGGGGGCAGACACGGGGATGGGGGGGCACAAACAGACAGCACAGATAAAGGACAAGACCTGTAAGAGAAGGGGGATGGAAGGTGGGGACAACAGGGAAAAGCAGAGGGAAACACCAATTGCAGAAAGCAACGAAACCTGCTATAGAACAGAGAGGGGGGCTTGGGGAGGAGAAAAACAACAACAAATGTTTTTGAAATCACTTTCAGCTGAACACAAGAGACAAATCCTGGAGCTGCTTCTTAGGAGTTCCACTATTCACTGTCTAAGACACTGAGAGTTTCTGATTGAAGTTGCACATCTCATTAACTGTAATCATTTAAATGTTTAGCAAAACATTTAATTGAATACAGTTAATTTAGATGTAATAGCTCAAAAACCTCTGAGCCCACAGAGTTGGTAAGTATCACACACTTGATGGAATCACAAGTTAGGAACATTGACAAGGCAAAAAATATTTGAAAGAACATATTTTTAACATCAGCAGTTATCTAAAGAAGGTTGAGGTCAAGGGAAACTGGACTTGGTAGAAGAAACTAGAAGACGTTTTGTCCCTCATCCAAGAGACTTCTTCAGTTCAGAACTGAAGTATAGTGTGCAGAGATGACAACTGTTGAATTTAATATGTTAATATGGAAATAAATCGATTTAAGGAGTTTTAAATTAGGTATTTACTGCATCTAATCTTATCAGTTGTTAAACCGTGCAAAACAAGGAAACAAGGCAAATAAATTTGCCAAAAAAGGGTTCTTCTAGACAACAGTGTGTGTGCACGTGTGCTTCGTTGTGGCCCAAGGGTCCATCATAACAGCCTGCACCGGGGCCCGTTGTTCCTACCTTACGCCATTTGTTATGACATTTATTTCACCTAACCTAACATTCACTAACAGCCAGATTTTTCAGCCAGAAGGTAACGTTACTGGTACCAGATGACAGGAAACCTAACACACAGTTAAACAATGAATGAGTCCTTGTCTCAACAAAAACATCCTTTTCTCGTTTCAATCCAAAAGCTGGCCAATGAAAATAAAACCCAGTGATGCCTCTTGCGTCTGCTGCTGGTAAGATAACCGGCTGTCACTCAGGAGGGACTGGGCCTCTTCCACTGCTGAGTTTGGTTCAAACACCGCCACAGATATTACCTGAGCTGACTGCTCTGTGTGTCTTGTGTGTGTGAGGCTACCCCTGGAATAGCCATAGCAACCCCAACAAATCCGTTGTTCAATTATCATTTAAAATTTTTATTGTGTGAATACTGTAATTCTTTAAGAAAATAAAACATTCATTAAAATTCATTAAGAAACCTACCAAATTATTTTAATGTACGTTAAAAAGAGAAGTGGTCAGTTTCAACTAATGAGAGCAGAACCCATTGAACCTTTGACCCTATTTTCGCATCCTGTGAAAAAAACAGAGATAGAGAGCGATTAGATTTTGGAGTAAGAAAATGGATCATTTTTTACTGCAGAGATCGAAGGTGAATCTGAACACCAACATGATACAAAGAATGTGGCTGAAGCAGGAGATCAATCCGCCGCTGCTGCTGAGGATGCTAACGCTAGTGCAGTAGATGATATCAGCAGGAATCCCCAGGATGGCCC
>NW_025733281.1:0-3023 GCF_021292245.1 Micropterus dolomieu
TTAGGCTCAGGGAACGCTGGAGATGAGACCTTTACTGGCATGAGGGCAGAAGGACTAAGATTGAGACCTGGACTGGCAGAAAGATTTAGGCTGAGGGAACGCTGGTGATGAGACCTTTACTGGCATGAGGGCAGAAGGACTGAAATCTGGAGTGGCAGGAAGATTGAGGCTGAATGTGAAACCTTAACCGTCAGACTCAAGCTGTCAACATTCACAAGGTGTGAAGGATGGTGACTACAACCCTAGATCCGTGAGCTTCTTCAACTATGAATGCCCTCCTCTTAAGGGTGTTCTCTTCAACAAGCTGCATTCTCGAATTCCGGATGTTGGCACGGAAAGTTCCATAAACACGGGAGTCACAGGGTGTCATCAGATATGGCTGCAGGTTGGTGTAAACTACACAGGACAGTCCCACCGCTCACAGAAACAACCTCACAGCATTCCTCATCAGTGAGCATGAAGACTTTAATTGCTGACCCCTGCAAGATGCAGGAGAGAGTGTACGTTGTAGACCAGAAATTGGCCATACAGAATTGCTCCTTTTTCCGCAAAGTACCTCAGGAGATCATGTGCATAGGAACTGTGAAGCACACCTTTCAACACAATCTTCCCTGTGTACAGAGCAAACTGGCGGAATTCTGTTGCTTTCCAGCGGTCAAGGTCCTCCAGTCCCCTTAGCTTTCTGGCAAAACAGTCAGGAATTACAGTTTTCAGTGCCACCAGACGCTTGCTGACATGTCATTTGGCCTCTTGACATGCGTGTTGCTGTCTTGCCCCTTGTCCACAGAAACAGCAACTTCCTCATCACCCCAAGGCAGCACTGGTGCATGTAGTCGGCTGGAAATGACCTCACCATGTCGATGGGGAGGATACAGAAAGGAGAGGTTTTTTCTGCATGGTGATGCTCCGGCTGCCAACACTCCCTGAATGACTGGTCAGTTCTTAAGGTGAGGTCATCCACTTCAGGATAAAGCATTCTTCCAGCCCAGATCCCTTTTTGAGTGCATTTATCACAGCCATAGTACCCAGAGTACAGTTTTACACACCTCACCATCGCCTTAGCTGGAGCATCACAAGTAATGCATCTCATTTCAACCTTCAGGGTTCTGCCTGCCCACTCCAAACCATCGCGCATGACTTTGGATAATTCCCTCATTGTCTCAGCGATGAAAGGGAGAGAGGGAGTGGGAAAATGCACTTCGGTGTCAAATTAATAGAACAAAGAATTGGCCAGAGTGATTTGTTTGAAGACTGGAAAAGAGGTAAGCCATCAACATTGAGGGAAATATTAATTGATTGTAGGTTTTGTGTGGATTCTGGGGGGTATTTATTAAGGTGCAGAGAGAGTTGGTCTGTTACATTGTATGCAATTGTCTCCACACCTCCTACTGTTTTGACCTTGAATTTTCTGGTTGCATCATACAGGGTTCTGGCAGTGGAGGGGAGATCCTTGTGGCCCTGCCGTTGCTGCACTTTAAGTAGAGCATCCAGAGCGTTGTGTGTAACAGAAAAGGAAGAGGCCCACTCTGACATCTCCTCTCTCAATGTTGGCCCAACTGCTTCCTCATTGTCATCTGTTTCTATTTCTGACACAATATGTGGTCTATCCTCACACAATGTGTTTAGTTCACCTAGGTTAATTTCAGCAACCATATCGGTGCCACCAAAAATTTCCCTGACTGATTTTTTTTAGGGGTGTGGGATTCCAAATCTTCGCCCTGTCTTTTTTGTGCTCTTGACACCCTTGCCCATATTGTACTACCTCTTTCTGTCAGTTGGTACCATGTGGCTACTTGAAACGGCATTGTATTGGTGTCTCTACAAAAAAGTAAAACTATTCTAATGTAAGGATTGATTTGCGAAGTAAGAATCTTAATGGTAAGAAATTATTGTAGACTTGCCTGTCTTGATGACATCTTGCACAAAGCCCAAAATGTTCCTGAAAGACAAACATTTAAAATTAATTGTAATTAAATTATTCATGTTTTTGTTCTGCTTCACAGGAACAAATTGGTACTGAAATTCTGAAAACACATGCCATTGCTATTGTAAGATAAAAATATATTGCAATACAATTTTTTGGTAACAACGTATAATGTTTGTTAGTATAATATAGCATTTAACAGATTGCACTTTAAATGATATACATGTACATTTTGCACAGATTAGAAACAATACAGTGCTGTTACAAAGTTTTCATCCCACACGTGTATATTTTGTTACTGTCAAGTAATTTTTCAGAAGATATATAGTTTTTTTCTTTTCTGTGCAAAGCAATATTTTACATGGAATAAAATGATATAATTTAACTATAAAAAAAATCTAATCACAGCATACCAAATGTATTGCAACCCCTGGGGTGTATTCCAGTAAGTGAAGGTAGGTAGTTACCTGCAAAATGAGGGAATCTCTGGGTTTTCTGTTCCACAAAGAGAAGTTAACCATACCATTATTACAAAGTTAGTTACCTTGACTCTTCAACAAAACATTACTCCTGAAGTCCACTGACTCCACACAAGGCATGTTATGGCTGCGGAGCCAGTAATTTACACATGTAGTTGTGTTTTGCTACAAAAGAATATACCATATTTATTAAGTCTTTATAACTAAGAATATATGTTCCCCCATTCTAAAGTGAGCTCTTACTCATAACTAATTCTCAGTGTGATAGTGTGATAATTATTTTTCCCTAGAGCTGTCCAGACTGGGTCAAAACGGCCGCTCGCTCCCCACAGAACTATAGGCCTGCTCGCCGAATACGCAGCGCCCTCGCACTGTCCAGACCGGGTCAAGATGGCCGCTTGGAACAACTCAAACAACAAAAAAATAATAATGACCGCGGCGGCCGGGGCAGAGTAGCAGTATTACGCTGAGCAAGAAGACGCAATAAAATAAGCCTACTAATGAGAAAAAGAAAAAGGAAGACCACGTCGCGAGCGATCGCACCAAGACACCCCCATGACCGAGACGCATACTCTGCCCGAAACGCAACGGGGGGCGGCAAAAAAAAAAAAGCCATGAGC
>NW_025733282.1:0-739 GCF_021292245.1 Micropterus dolomieu
TATGCAAAATGTTTACCTAAACACAATGTACAGCTAATAGGCACTGAAGGTGGATAGTTCCACTATACACAAAGTACAACAGACAGGCTATGCAGTCAATACCAGCGGCACACAAGTCAACAGGCGGTGACAAGCTGCCTGGAGCAACAGCTGGACTCTCCTTATGAGCCGGAGGTAATTAACGTGGTGATGAGCCATTGGTTGAGTGGAAAACAGAGGAACCAATGGGCGGTACAGATGTCAGCACCCCAGAAACCAGGAAGTAGGCGGGTCTTCATTCCCCAGGGACACAGCCTACTTGGTAGAGGTGAGACAGGGAAAAGAGGAAACACAAGGGTGACAGCGACAGCCGTGACAACGTGTGTTTTCTTGATAAAAGTGGTTTGGAAACCAGCATCAGGTGCCATAGCTGTTGTCAGCTCCTGTATTGTGTGCGACCCCCTGTCACCGATCAGTCATGTAGTGTGAACGCCACAACGACTTCAAGACTGCCGTCATATTATGGGAAGCTGCGTGAACTGCATGGCCATCGGCCGACGCTGAAAGTCGTTGCCTATCAAAATCTTATACAGAGCAGTTGGTTGAAACGTCGTTTTGGAGCTGTGACCCTTTGTGTTGAACTGTGACAGCAGATCAGCCTGAAAGAAGAGCAAATGAGGTCATCTTACAAGGTGTAAATCATTATATCAGACCTCATCTCTTATGATTTTAAAGAGCTGGGGTGGGATGAGATGGGGGG
>NW_025733283.1:0-518 GCF_021292245.1 Micropterus dolomieu
AACACCATCACAAAATACCTAAAATTGTAAAATTAGAGGCCATCCTGCAGACAAAAAAAAAAAAAAAAAAAAAAAAAAAATAGAGCGTTTCTCAGCTTCAACATTCAGCTCTGCGGTAGTTAATAAAATTAGTAAAAACTAAACTAATCATGTAACAGGTCAAACATTTGCAGAAACAATGACCTCACTGTACAACAAACATTTCTTCTGTGTAATTATGTGGCTCCTTACTTCTGTGAGTTTTCATGTGTTCTGACCACAAACCACCGGAAGTGAATCATCTCTTTTATGCCTTGTCAATTGAGACATCGCATCAAAATATCTTTGCAGAGCAATGGCTTCTCACTAGTGTGGGTTTCTATGTGGCTTTTCAAGGTATTATTCTGTTTGAAAGGTTTCCCAAAAGCAGTTTCCCCGGAAACTAACATTAAATTTTTCTATCAAGACGTGTGTTTTAAGTTTGTCAGCAGGTCAGAGCTGTATACCAGTTTATGTGTGTGGATTACACTATGCCTTTT
>NW_025733285.1:0-537 GCF_021292245.1 Micropterus dolomieu
ATGGCAGTACGTACGGACAGAGTACCACTGTGTCCCAATACACAAGTAAGTAAGAGCTTAAATGGGGCTCATACTGTCAGCTAGTCTGCTGAGGACACCTGGTGGAGAAGACTCTCTGCTATGATTTCAACTTTTACCTCAGAGAATTGTTGTAGTCAAGAGCGCCCAAACAGAGACCAAGTCAAGACCAAGACCAGTGAACCCCATTACATGACACACAATAAAATGTGGAAAGCAATCATAGGTACTGTACTTCCAGATCCACATAGAAACACCCTCATACAAACACTACGAGCTGAAATCAACACAAGCATCTTTATTTAACACTCCTTTTCCATGTTTACCCTCCACCCAACACTAGAGCTGGGCGATATGGCTATAAATGTTGTGGTAAAAAATGTCACTTCATTCGATCTCAATAATTAACACCAAAAAAGTCAAACCATTCTTTCTTTCCAATTTAAAGGCAGATGGTAATGGTGGTTTTAAACTTTTTTCCATGGTCAGAACATGACAAACACTTGAGGCCGTACAGAG
>NW_025733286.1:0-634 GCF_021292245.1 Micropterus dolomieu
AGCAGCAGTAGCAGTAGTAGCAGTAGTAGTAGCAGTAGCAGTAGCAGCAGTAGCAGCAGCAGTAGCAGCAGTAGCAGTAGCAGTAGTAGCAGCAGTAGTAGCAGTAGTAGTAGCAGTAGCAGTAGCAGTAGTAGCAGTAGTAGCAGCAGTAGCAGCAGTAGCAGTAGCAGTAGTAGCAGCAGTAGCAGCAGTAGTAGCAGCAGTAGCAGCAGCAGCAGTAGCAGTAGTAGTAGCAGTAGCAGTAGTAGCAGCAGTAGTAGTAGTAGAAGCAGTAGCAGCAGTAGTAGTAGTAGAAGCAGTAGCAGCAGTAGTAGTAGCAGTAGTAGCAGCAGCAGCAGTAGTAGCAGTAGCAGCAGCAGTAGCAGCAGTAGTAGTAGTAGCAGTAGCAGCAGTAGTAGTAGCAGTAGCAGCAGTAGTAGTAGCAGCAGTAGCAGCAGTAGTAGCAGTAGCAGCAGTAGTAGCAGCAGTAGCAGCAGCAGCAGCAGTAGCAGTAGTAGCAGTAGTAGCAGCAGCAGCAGTAGCAGCAGCAGCAGTAGCAGCAGCAGCAGTAGTAGTAGCAGTAGCAGTAGTAGCAGTAGCAGCAGCAGCAGTAGTAGCAGCAGTAGCAGCAGTAGCAGCAGCAGCAGCAGCAGCA
>NW_025733287.1:0-523 GCF_021292245.1 Micropterus dolomieu
CACAAATCTCAGTCCCTGACTCTCTTGGTGACTCTGACCTAATTCGGCTTCAAACTCTTGATCCCGCCATTAGCAAAATGCTCCTCTGCCTTTCTGACTCAGAGCCTGTCTCCAACACTGAGCTTGCTTCCATCCCTGGCTTGAAACACCTTTACCTGGTGCGCTCTTCTTTGCGCGTCGTCACGGGCATTCTCTCATATGTCTCAGACGCCCGCACTTCACCTGCGTTCGTGGTGCCTCAGAGCCACAGGGGGGTGATGCTCATGCACGCCCATGACTCACCTTACAAAAGCCACAAAGGGTTCAGTGCAACACACAATGCACTTAAACAAGTAGCATATTGGCCAAACATGCAAAAAGATGTAGCCTCCTTACAATGGAGAGGCATTTCTTTTCCCTTGTTAAAGACACAATTTGACAGGAGGGAACCCCTAACTGAACCAGCCAGAGGAAATAAACATTTCCTCGCAGGCCAAAATAATTTAGACAGCACACAAAGATGCAAAGTCTATAATGACCAAAA
>NW_025733288.1:0-760 GCF_021292245.1 Micropterus dolomieu
ATAATTACTTTCTGAACTTATCAAGAAGACAACAAATATGTTTAGAATTATCTTTAACCACATCTTGCTCAAATTACCCCAAGGACATTTCAGATAACATACACAATACATGGGCCCAATAGGTTACCTGCGCCTCGGTCTTGTCCAAGCCTTCGCGGTCTGAGAGTTTGTCAACAATGTTTAATAAATTATCTAAAAGTATGTTCTCTTGGTGCTCATCATCCCGCCAAAGCGACATTAATTTGGGGTCCTGCCTCAGCTGAAAGATACGCATATTATCTCATAAAATACCGTGGGAGCAAACATGAAATACTTTTGTAGTTTAGAGGTTTTCAATACATTATTAAGACTCCACTCACTGCGTATGACAACTTGTGCTCAATAATAATAATAATAATAATAATCCTTATTTGTAGAGCACTTTTCAAAAACAAGTTACAAAGTGCTTTAACAAGTGTAAAGAATAATACAAAAAAACAAGATAAGAGCATGAAAAATTAATATAAAATTAGTAAAATACAATAAAATAAAAGGGATAAAATAAAGTCAAATAAGATCGGGAAAAGCTCTCCTATAAAAGTATGTTTTAAGAACGGACTTAAAAGAGTTCACTGACTCAGCCGACCTGATTTCCTCGGGCAGGCTGTTCCAGAGCCTCGGGGCCCTGACAGCAAACGCTCTGTCCCCTTTAGTTTTCAGTCGAGACTCTGGAACAGACAACAGACCTCTGCCCGAGGATCTCAAGGTACGTGCTGGTGCG
>NW_025733288.1:780-3599 GCF_021292245.1 Micropterus dolomieu
TAAAACCAGAGTAGATAAAAATCCAGGAAGTTCTGATAAAAATCCTCCAGGCGGTTTTGGGGGGCGATAAATTATAACAAATATGATAGGTTGCAGCCCTCCAAGTTTAAGAGTGAGAACTTCAAAGGAGCTAAATTCATCACAGCGTACTTGATGACATTTAAAATTTTTCCTATACACGCTCACTAGCCCACCACCACGACCACTGACCCTCGGTTGACTAAAGCAATCATATTGAGGCGGACACAGTTCAGCTAGCTGGCTATAGTCATTCATTTGCAACCAGCCTCAATGCTGATGATGTGGGCACAGATGAGTCCCGCTGGGAGCATAACCTTGCAGCTCTCACACAAGAAGAATGCTTTCCGAGTTATCCCTCGACACTCCCACATAGAGCCCAGACCTGATGAGGACACACCGTCTTTCACATATATGTGTTTTTATGACATTACATAAAAGGGTCTGCTGTGTGAGGATGGAAACACCCACCTATTACTGGTTCATTTTCCAGTCCCCGCACCTTCAAGTATGTGGACAAAGGGCCTGCCCTGAGTTTTTTCACCTGTTGACAGCCATGCAAAATAACTAAAGCAGAGAGATTATGGATTAGTGTAAATGAGTGATGATGCAGAAGGAGACGACACACATACCACCAATAAAGAGATTGCAAAGACAAAATAAGACATTGTTAGTAGGGGTGTGGAAAATAACAGTTTTTTAGATGCATCGCGATGCGGACTTGGACGATTATGAATCGATTCACAAATGTCAATAATCGATTATGTAGAGGTTAATTGATCACGTAATGCTGACGGAACGAAAAAGGCAGAACTCGGAAATGCAGAAGTGCAGCTCCGGACCGTCTGTGCGGTAAACACAACGGAGACGTGTGGTTCTCGCTGTTCGGCACAGACAGACAGCTGTTGATCGAGTGACTGCCACAACTAAACTTTAATAAAATCAATGCGCAACTAACGTTAATGATTTTACCCAGCACACAGTGCAGCACGGTAACGCTTCAACCTGAGACTCCACATCAGACTCAACTCTCTGCTGTTCAAATTTATCTAAGAAGAGCAGAGAACTTGTATTAGTCCAGCTGTAAATATGTTAATCATCATTTTATTTATTATTATTTTCTCTATTTTAGTCATCCTACACAGATTTTAAGCTAGATGACCGAAAAAAGCCATCAACGCTACTGACCACAACAAAGCTCCGGCGACTAACGTTATGCTAGCCGAGATAACTCTGCCCCATGAGGACTGCGCACTCCTTAAGAAAGCGAACAAAAAGATTGCTGACCTTATGGAAGACATCCGACAACTTTCAGAGGAACTCAAAGAGAAAGATTCCCTGCTGACTGGCTTTATGGATGTGGCTTCAGTACAAGCCAAACAGATTGTTTCTCTTAGCGCAACCGCCAACATCCAGGACACCGTGCTATGGGACCCCTCTACCCTTCCAAGGCTTTCCTCCTGCTCGACTCCGAAGCATCAGTCAACCCGAGCAAGAGAGGCTCGGATGGGGCTGCCTCTCCTCCGCACATCCGCCTCTCCAACCACTATGCAGCCCTGTCTGACGACACTCCGGTCCATCCAGCGGATGCACCTGCGGCTTCGAGTCTCCCTGATACGGATCTCTTTTGGCAGACAGTGCCGGCCGACACTGTTGCATCTCCTCCAGTGGCTACACCTCCTGCACTGGCGGCAAACAGTGATTGGCTGGGCCGCCGGTCTGCCGCTGGGCCTGATTGGCGGCCGTCATCCCGGTCAAAAACCTCCACTTCCCTACGTAGGATCCTGAAGGAGGCTGTGCTCAGATGCTCCGGAGGCCGTCACTACCCTGCACCGTCGGGTAGCCCTTCTCTCAGGTCTGTTACTGCTACTCCAACACAACACTCGGCAGCTCACACACTCCATCCTCAGTCCGCACGCAGTGTTGAAGCAGATTCTGCTCAGTCCTGCTCTGGAACCACACAACCGGCATCTCCTCGTCCTCTTTTCTCCAATCACACTAATAATTGGTGACTCCATAACCAGAAACATCCGTTTCTTTAACGCTACCACTCACTGCTTCCCCGGTGCCACCACGGCTGACATTTTAAAAAAACTCCAGGACCTGATGCCGTCGCTCCCGTCCTCCATCACAAGAGTGATAGTCCACGTGGAAACAAATGACACTGCTCTTCAGCAGTCGGAGCTGACAAAATCAGATTTTAACCGTCTTTTTAACTTTTTAAAGCAGTGTGGAAAGTTTTTATCAGAGACCAGAGTTTTTATCTCTGGTCCCATTCCCACAGTTGGTCGCGGTGCTGGCCGCTTCAGTAGACTCCTTGGCCTCCTTGGTCCGCCTGCAGGGCTCACTGTGTGTTATGTCGATAACTTTAATATTTTCTGGCAAAGAATGTCTCTTTTTAAGACAGACGGACTTCACCCAAACAAACGGGGCTCAGAAATGTTAGCTGCTCACATACAGCATGTGGTGCGGTCCATACATGACTTACGTGAATGACTAATCATTCATGCAGCACACCTGGACACACCACTAAGAACTGTCTCCACCTGCTGGCATGTAAAGCCGTCTGCTCCCAGCGCTGTTCCAAAGACTTCTATTCCTGTCATCATCACGCATAGACCAGTAAACCGAAATGTGCACATCCCACACAGAAAAAATAGTAATCTCTGAAGGATTAGGACAACTGCACCAACTCCAGCACCCAGAACAAACTCATTTAAAATGGCTCTCTTCAATGTGAGATCACTTTCAAGTAAGACTTTTACCTTAAATGATTTTATCTTGTCTGCAAATCTAGATTT
>NW_025733289.1:0-570 GCF_021292245.1 Micropterus dolomieu
TAAAGTAAAAAACTACGGGAGATTTACGGGGAAATATTTAAACGGGAGGATACTGGGTGAGAATGGAAAAATATGAGAATCACAGGGAAAACGGGAGGGTTGACATGAGAGGAGTAGAGAGGAGTGGGGATAGGCTACATACACAACTACTACAGTTTTTAAACAGTTTTATAACTAATACGATCTCCTTCCTTGTGTTTTTGCTTTGCATGACTGACAATTCCGAATCAGAAAGTCAAATGTGAGTGTCTGTGTCATCATTTTATAAAGTCCTCCGTTTTTGCCCACGGATTTGTCATTTTAATCTGGACGGAGGCGGAAACATAGCAAAAGATCTCCATTTTAAAATGAAAACAGAGAGAGAGAGGCAGTCAGCTGATTGAGTAAACCTCTCTGCATCAGGAAATTCATACTGAAGGAGAGTGTTGTAGTCAAGACCGCCCAAACCGAGACCAAGTCAAGACCAAGACCAGAGTTTATCGAGGACGAGACAAGATCAAGACTTTTAGGGGCTGAGAGCAGTCGAGACCAAGACCAAGGGAGGGCTAGACCGAGTCAAGACCAAGACCA
>NW_025733290.1:0-476 GCF_021292245.1 Micropterus dolomieu
CATATGATTAAAATTGTAGATTGTTGCATTCTTTGTAAGTGGGCAAACCTGCAAAATCAGCAAGGGGTCAAATACTTTTTTCCCCCACTGTACATTTATATACCTACTGTATAATAACTTGCAACAAAATCCATTTAGATAGAAATGTTGATAGTTAATATATCACAAACATGAGGACAGGATGAGTGTACGTTTTTGGTCTGAAACCATCATCTTTTTCTAACCTTAATCAAAAGTGCTTTTGTGTCCTAACCATATTTGGAACTCTGTATGCAAACGTTAGACTCCTGTGTCAAATGTCTGCACTTTGTATGTCCACCCTCCACCCTGACCTTATTCTTCCCAGACTTGCATGTGGGACAAAAACATAGAAAATCCTGCTTGTGAACATAATCCAAGAATCTAGGAGATTGAGTTGTTGTGTTGCAGATTGTACTGTTGTAACAATTCGCCTTACACTAAGACAGCAAGGGAAC
>NW_025733291.1:0-537 GCF_021292245.1 Micropterus dolomieu
AAAAACACCACCCTATGGAGGGCCGTAGCATCAGCAACAAAATCATCCAAACCCACTACAGAAAATGACCACAAAATGCAGGTTTTTATGGGTGCAAGGGCACATTTGTTGTCATGTGATGCTCAGCAGTGCGTTGTGTTTTAAAAATTAACCACCAACCGTTTTAGTTTACAAACGGAGATTTAAAATGAATACGATCTCCGTCGACACCAGCGTTTTAGCTGTGTATCAGAGTTGATCTCCGTCTACATTAAAACGACTGAAACCGTTCAGGTACGCTGGGCATGCGTGTGGCGAAAGACTAAAGAAATGCAGATGATTTTTGCATGCTTCAATAACGAGCTAGGACTGGTACTGAATGTGACACGGGAGTGTGGCAGTGGAAAACAGACTGGGAGTCGTTGCAAAGTAAACAGCGACATGCACAGTGTAGGCAGATAGGCCTAAGTGTTATTTGCACAGTACAGAATATTTTAATAAAAATACCAACTCAAAAACTCATAACATCATAACATCGTGTTTCTGCTTTGCATGACT
>NW_025733292.1:0-547 GCF_021292245.1 Micropterus dolomieu
AAACTTGATCACAACTCACAGTCTGTGTCTTCTGTTGCTAAAAACATCTGCTTTGAAAAAAATAGACAAACGGAAAGCGCCTGCTCTGGCACTGTTTGAGTGTGTGAGGTGGAGCCTACAAACGCAGGAGAAAGGGAAAGGGAGATCTGTGTGGGCACATGAGACCCTCAGAATGGGGAGACACCGCTGGTAGTAGCCTACGAGCTGGTCCAGGAGCCTCGTCTTAATGATGGTTGGTTTAAGGCTTATTTTAGGATGAATCGGCGACGCGAAAATATTTTCAACTTCCAAAAAGGGTACGGACTGCCAGAAAGGTTAAGAACCCCTGTCATAAGCAATAGAACACGCTAATTCTCTTCTCAATTCAATACACATTGCTTTTACCATTATACTGCCATCGTAACTTGGTGTTAGCAAAAGTTACATATTCCCACTTTAAATAACACTCCCTCAACATCACTAACAAGAAATGTTTGTACTGGTGGTTTATATTCATTTATGATCTGCTTTCATGATTCACTAGCCAAAATGCAAATTACTTGACACC
>NW_025733293.1:0-519 GCF_021292245.1 Micropterus dolomieu
AAAAAAAAAAAAAAAAAAAAAAAAAATATATAATCCGAGCAGATTCAATAGGGACCTCACACGGTCGTGCTCGGGCCCTAAAAAAATATAATCCGAGCAGATTCAATAGGGACCTCGCACGGTCGTGCTCGGGCCCTAATAAAGATTTGCTATAAGAATAGAATTACAGTGTTTATAATGATACGCAAATGAAGAACTAAATTAGGTGGAAGTACTGGCCTAACTGAATATTATTATTACTCATTTGCAACTGCATTTCTTTTCTATTAGGGGTTCCTGGGATCGTTGCCTCACTCAGAGGGCTGGACCAGCTGGACCCTCACAAGCTTGAGGTGCTCATAGGTATGTCTGGCTCCTGCACACCATCACTGTTTTTGCTCTCACTACATGTCAACGGGGTCAGACTAAATAAACAAATATTCTGTGAAAAAATAATTATATTAAAAATATTGTTATACATTAAGTAATTGGCTACTTTTGTACTTCACAATTTGACTGCTGTGTTAATGTGAAATGACA
>NW_025733294.1:0-675 GCF_021292245.1 Micropterus dolomieu
GCAGGACAGAGCAGCGCGATATTGCCAAAATCAAAAATCATAATATTTTTGACTGGATACCTTGGATACTGGAAATCAGTATTGTAATGGTATTTAGGGGAGTTTGGGAAATAATTAGGGCTGTGATGTAGATTTGATTATGATTAATGTGGATATGATTAAGATTCAAAACCATTTGGTGTCATCACTCAGCTAGAGCAGAAAGCTGATTTTGGAAAATGACCTCACTTAACTGTAATGCATCCTTTAAAACAAGGAAAATTAAATATTTAAGCTATATTGGAATATTTCAATATCCAAACTCAGTGGTAACCAAACTTAACATACATGTTTAAGTTGTATTTTGGGTAGTTTTTATTTATATATATATATATATAACACTTAACCCCTAGTTGCGACCTCTGACATGTATAGCAATTGTAAGTCGCTTTGGACAAAAACGTCAGCTAAATGAATAAATGTAATATATATATATATATATAATTTTGCTCTACTAGCATTCATACAGGGACACATTTTTCTCGACTTACAGCAACCTGAAAAGACCAGATTGCAATGCAGCTTGACACTCTCTCACACTAATTTTAATGATAATCACAAACTGATGCTGTGAACGACGATCTGAGAGTGGAATTTACTTCACAGCTTCACCCAAGGGTGCCAATTCTGCAGCTT
>NW_025733295.1:0-572 GCF_021292245.1 Micropterus dolomieu
ATTCCTGATGTGAGTTTGTGGTCAGAGCTGCTAAAGGTCAGAACAGAAGTGCATGTAGGTTTGATTCTGAGCTGAGGGTGAATGATGAAGATGATGATTCAGTGATGAAGGTGCAGTGTAACACAGGTGGTGCCATGACGGGGAGGTTATTTACTGCCACATGATCAAATGTCTGTGTACATAACAAGTACATATTCTTGATCATTTATGATTCTTTTATATATTTTTATATATATATATATATATATATATATGTTTGATTCTTGATCTGCAGCAGTTTACTTTCTTACCTTCTTTATTGTTATGCACCAAAATACAAAAGCTAATTCCTTGTATGTGTAAACCTACTTGGCAATAAAGCTCTTTCTGATTTCTCGTCAGATGCAAATTTTCCATATAGCTATGTATTTAACTAGGTTGCAAATAACCCACAAACAATGAATACTAAATGCAATTAACAGCATGAAATAAATTTTTAGCAATAACCTGTATTTAAACGAATTAACAGACACAAACCAGGGATACATTTAAATACACTCATGCTGCCATCTACTGGTAGAGAGGAGAAACAT
>NW_025733296.1:0-564 GCF_021292245.1 Micropterus dolomieu
TGTGCGCGTTACAGTGAGTGTGTTTGTGTTACAGTGTGTGCGTTATAGTGTGTGTGTGTGTGTGCGTTACTGTGTGTCTGTTTGTGTTACAGTGTGTGTGTGTGTGTGTGTGTGTGTTTTAACTCACACAGATATTCATATTTTATGATGGTGGAAGTGGGTCAGTGGGGCTGGGGCCTCTGGTTGGAGTGTTTTTCCCCCCACAAGTGATAGCTGTGACAGTAGAAAGCAGCACCAGTTGTCGAGTTATCTGATGTCGTCTGTGAACAGCAGCAGCAGATACCTTGTATGTGTGATGTGAGGTGGAAAACATACAAAGTCAAACTTCCATCGTTCCAAAGATCTTTTGAAATGCAAACAAAAAAACATGTGTAAAAGTGGTTGAGACTGCAATTTTATTTTTATGACTTTAACATACACTACCGTTCAAAAGTTTGGGGTCACCCAAACAATTTTGTGTTTTCCTGAAAAGTCACACTTATTCACCACCATACATTGTGAAATGAATAGAAAATGGAGTCAAGACATTGACAAGGTTAGAAATAATGATTTGTATTTGAAATA
>NW_025733297.1:0-655 GCF_021292245.1 Micropterus dolomieu
GAGAGACAGGTGCGTGGAGGGGGGGGGGGGGAGTCGGACACACTGTCTAACTTGCAAAAAATATATATTGACACGTTTCCATACTAGACCTTCATCAGGCAGTACTAGACCTGATGAAAGTCTAGTACCGAAACATTGTTTTTATTAAGCAACATAAATCAGTATGGTAAACTTTAGTAAATAACAAAGAAAAAGTCCCGCACACTGTCTAACTTGCAAAAAATATATATCGACACAATGTATATTTTTTGCAAGTTAGACAGTGTGCGGGACTTTTTCTTTGTTATTTACTAAAGTTTACCATACTGATTTATGTTGCTTAATAAGTAAGTAAGAATGATTCCACAATATTGTTCTGAGCTAACAGAACTTTGTTTTATTATAAAGGTTAACTAACCACCAAGAGGTCCTGTAACAAAAGACACATATAACCAAATTTATTAGGCTTCCTTCTCTAAGGACTTGAATCCATCCAATAGCTATTGAGATATTTCAGCCTGGACCAAAGTAGTGGACTGACTGACCAACCAGTCGTGACTAACAATCATCATTTTGTTACAATAACTTCTTGCTCTCAACTATTGGTT
This sequence comes from Micropterus dolomieu, assembly GCF_021292245.1. NCBI lineage: Eukaryota > Metazoa > Chordata > Actinopteri > Centrarchiformes > Centrarchidae > Micropterus > Micropterus dolomieu. The sequence goes on from NW_025733297.1 coordinate 588, forward strand.
TGGATAACAGAAATGTGTTGAATTGAGATGAGAGCACACCTGTTCAATATGATTTTATTGAAAGTCTG
>NW_025733298.1:0-786 GCF_021292245.1 Micropterus dolomieu
AGGAATTGATGTTGGCTTCTTAGTGCTAAACAATGACGAAGCTGTAGGAACTGTGGTGTCTTTGCTGGAGAAGTCAGTTGTTTGATTACTTGAGCTCTCTTCATCTCTTGTTGGGACAGCAGAACTTGTCTCTGGTGTTACTGATGCTTCCTCAGTCTGACTTGTGGTTACTGTCTCTTGTGTTTCAGGTGACACTGATGTTGGTTTCTCAGTACTGTACAGGGATGAAGCTGCGGTGAAAGCTGTTTTTAAAGTATCGCTTGTTTCTGTTTCAAGTGATGCTGTGACTGATGGTGACTCGGTAGTCAACAATGAAGAGACAGTAGTTGCTGCGATGATTGACTCCTCAGTGAAATCGGCAGTGCTGTCTCCAGAACTCTCGGTATCTGTGGTAATGAGGACTGATTCTTTGTCAGGTTTTGTGGTTGATCCAGCGAATGTAGAAATGGACTCCACCGATGTAGTTTCAGTACTAGTAACTTTATCCTCAATGTCTGACACAGCAGATGCTGTAACAGCAGATGTTGCTGTTGGTGCGTCAGTGCTATAAAGAGATGATTTAGATTTGACAGTTGATGTCTGAGTAAACATGTCTTGGGTTTGATCACCTGAGCCATCTTCATCTACTTGAGTGAAAGTGAAACTTTGCTCTGTTTCTTGAGTAATGGGAGAGACTGATGGCTTCTCTGTCTGACCTGTGACAGCACTGACCTGTTCTTTACCAGGAATTGATGTTGGCTTCTTAGTGCTAAACAATGACGAAGCTGTAGGAACTGTGGTGTCTTT
>NW_025733299.1:0-561 GCF_021292245.1 Micropterus dolomieu
GCATACTACAGTCTGGCAATGATGACAACAGTAATGTTGATTTATTAGGGTATTATGAAACAAAACAATACAGTCTTATAAATTTATCAGTTAAAAACCCACAATATTTATTGGCTAAGTAGTGCTAAACAGTTGGACACAAATGTGTATTATAATATTTGGTAATAGTTTAATAGTCAGTAATCACACAGAAAATTTCGAAATCCCTGGTTGTCACCCCATCATGTTCCACCCATCCCTGAATCCCTCCAAACAAAAAAACAATATAAGGTATATAAATACATGAGTAAATGAAATAGGGGTGGCTTTCAAATATACATCAATTGTATACTATTTTATCTTAATTACAATAAATGAACCATATTCCTAATCCCGTGTCTTTAGGTTTATGCGGGAATTACAACATGGTCCTGTCTGATGACATGAAGACTCCACAGGGGATCGTGGAGGGAACAGCAGCAACTTTTAGTAACTCCTGGAAGGCTAACTTCATGTGCCGAGACAGAGAGGAAAGACTTGATGACCCCTGTGCCTTCAGTGTGGAAAATGGTAAAAAAAAAA
>NW_025733300.1:0-514 GCF_021292245.1 Micropterus dolomieu
AAAAAAAAAAAAAAAAAAAAAAAAAATATATAATCCGAGCAGATTCAATAGGGACCTCGCACGGTCGTGCTCGGGCCCTAAATATATAATCCGAGCAAATTCAATAGGGACCTCACACGGTCGTGCTCGGGCCCTAAATAGGGCTAGTAAAAAAAAATAAAAAATAAAAATCGTAAATCAATATGTGGTGGTCGGCGTTGATATTGTGGCGGCACAATATATTACGTATGGGAAACACTGATTTAACAACTTGCCACTGCTTGTTAAAACAGATGCTGTGAATTAGAGGCTGCTGTTTTAACGTTACTGCACTCTTTTGCAATAAAGTCAAAATCAACTAATAATGTTATCTTCACCTGCTCAGCTCTCTATTAATCTATTAATGTGATACAAAATTCTATCATACATAGTGTTGCTGGTTCGCTGCGAATGACACTCGACTGTTGCCCCTCTAAAAAAGAAAATAATAAAACAAAGACTGTTAGCTCCATGGTATAATACTGAAACTCGCAAA
>NW_025733301.1:0-792 GCF_021292245.1 Micropterus dolomieu
TAAAACTCAGCCTGTATATTTTGTTAGAAAAAATTAAGAAATTGTGTTTCAAGAGACAGCTTTCTTTACTGAGTAGCTTGTATAATAGCCCCTCTACAGTCTGATAGACTCCCTGGGGCTGCAAGCCATTCACTCTATAGGGGAGTGTTAAGAACGACGTGTGTGAATGAGTCGTTAAAATCTTTGCTTGATCCACTAGAGGCACTGCTGAGTATGGACTTAAACACTCACACACCTGCAGGTCCCCTCTTGACAATAGTTTAAAAAATTTACCAGATGGTTTTAGACATGATTTTAGCATGATTTAAAGCATGTCCAACAGGGGACCTAAAAAATGTCCCCTGTTCACTTTTTAGTCCCCTCTTAGTGGGTGTGTAACGACGTCGAGGTCCACTGTTAGATAGGTTGGTAAGTGCACTTACACACACAAACACACACACTCACACACTCACACACACTTACACTCACACACACACACACACACACTCACACACACACACATACACACTCACACACACACACTCACACACACGCTCACACACACACACACACGCTCACACACTCACTCACACACACACACACACACTTACACACTCAGTCACACACTCACTCACACACACACACTTACACACTCACTTACACACACACTCACACACACTTACACACACAAACACACACACTCACACACTCACACACACTTACACTCACACACACACACACACACTCACACACACACACATACACACTCACACACACACACTCACACACACACTCACACACACACTTACACAC
>NW_025733302.1:0-1869 GCF_021292245.1 Micropterus dolomieu
ACATTTTCACAAGGCAAAGTGACGTCATCTCCAACTCTGACAGTGAAGGAGAGGGGAAGTTTTCCAGCTGCTGCTGTTGAGAAAATGATGAAAAATAAAGTGAAATGAGAAAATGTCTGTTATGTTCATAGTTAGTGACGATTATTTCTTTATCCTTAGTTTCCAAGAGTTCACTAAACTCACCACATTAGAAACAACAGATTTGGTTTTCTTAGTTAAATCAAATGTAGCTAATAAAGAATCTTTAATAATATTGATCAAGTTATTTTTTACAATGTGCCTTCCATTTATATATGTGATATATGTATTCTTACCTGTAAACTGAAGCACCGCTGGAAGAAATAAAGAAATCCATTTGAACTCAACCATCATGATTCTCTGAGTCTCTCCTTCTTCTGTCTCTTGTTCTCGTGCTCAGAACTGTCTGAGTTTCTAAACTAGTGCTTTAGTAGAGAGACGCTGCAGCTACTTCCTGTGGTTAGGATGATGTCACTTCCTCATAGTGACTTTTAGTAATCAAATTCTTGATCAGCAATATGAGATGCAGCCATCAGTAAAGATGTCAGAGGTCACAGCAGCCTGACAAAGATCCTGAACAAGTTGTGAATACAAGGCAAAGGTTTATGTTTCTACATTCATTTAGCCAATCTATCACAGTAACAAATTAACTATGTTAAGACTCAAACTGTGTATCCACTTCACACTATGTATTTGTGACAATGACGTGTTTCACCTCCTGAAAAGAAGAAGAGGAAGTTGAAGGTGAGAAGATTGTTAGTTAAGATAAATGTTTGCAATGATGCAACTTGTTTTCTTCAGATAGTGTTTATTAGAAAACAGACAGGATCCATGGTGATGTTTGACAGCACACATGAACAGACAGGTGAAGAGTCAAACTCCTCTCCCACCAGAATCTGACTCCTGATGTCCATGGTGCAATATGGTGATACTGTAGCAGCTGCTGAAGAACACAGATAAGATGATATTTTACTGCTCTGAGATCTGCTGGTTCCTCATTTTATCTTTGCAGCTCTTGTTTTCCTGAGAAGTGAAGCTCAGCAGAAGTTGAATCAGGAAGACATCGTTCATGCTGACTCTATTTCTCCCCCGCCCCCTCTCTTCCTTTTTTCTGCTTCCTACTCCGTCATTAGATTGAGGGCGTTCATTCTTTCAGTTAAACCAATCAGAATTTGCCACAACCTCTGTGAGCCAATCATATTGTTGCTGTCAGACTTTCAAAACTGTCTTTTCTCTCCTGGAGGACCCCGACCAGATAAAAGACTGCAGCATCACTCCAGCTCCAGGCCTCCCTCCCTCTCTCGCTCCAGCAGCTGGTGGATCAAGCAGTCTTCAGTGATCCCACTGAGCCCTTCACATCCATTCTGGTTCTGGCCTCTGTGGTCACAGCCCCTCCACCAGGTAGGCCATACATCCCTCTCACATTTCTTAAACTCTCCTGTTCCTTTTCCTTTTAATTCCTCTTTAAGCCTCTTTTTCATTTAAGTCTCTCCTGACTGAGCTGAATAGGAAGTGTTTTGGTGAGAATGTGGACATGAGACAAACAGGCGTTTATCAAATTCTGATGAAAACTACTTTAACCCCTGGATGTCCTGGTTTTGGTTGTGAGTTTGGTGATTTCCTGTTTTCTTTTGTTAAATCCTTCCTCATGAGTCTTTGTCAGTTCACTTCCTGTCCTTGAGTTGATGTTTGTTTCCACCTGTGTCTCGTTTCCTCCACCTCTCTTGGGTATTTAAGTGTGTGTATTCCTTTTTGTCTAGTGTTGGCTCGCCTGTGTTTTACAATAAGCACGCCATTTGTTTTCACTCTGGAATTTGGGAGTTTTACCTGGCTAGGTAACTGAAAAATGTT
>NW_025733303.1:0-496 GCF_021292245.1 Micropterus dolomieu
AGTGTCAATGACAATAATAGTAATGCTAATGATAATAATAAGTAATAATAGCAATAGGACTAGTAACAATAATTGTAGCAGAGGGTGTCGAGCAGGAACACAGGGGCAACAGGAGACTCGCAACCACAGATCCAGACTCCACAGCTCCAGAGCCAGAAATACCTGCAGGAAAAGATAGGAGGAGAGAGGAGAGGGACGAGAAAGCAAAAGACTATGGGAAAGGGAAGAAGTCGAGTTAGTAACATGCGTTAATGGGATGAGGTTGCATACAGAGGGAGAGAAAGAGGAGGAGAGAGGAGCTCAGTGCATCATGGGAAATCCCCTGGCAGTCTAGGCCTAATCTTTAGATAATGTGTCATGGAGGTACCTGGGCCCCAGAACAATAACTTTAATTTAATATTAGAAAATTACAGGTCATCCAGGTTTTAACATCCTGAAGGCACATTTGAAGCTTAGCTAACTGATGAGTTTCATCTGGTTTGATCGATAGATATAA
>NW_025733304.1:0-890 GCF_021292245.1 Micropterus dolomieu
GATTCTGTTTTCTCAGCTCACATTAATAAAGAAGAGAAACGTGTGAATCTGGAGATCATCTCAGCTAAAGTGACAGACTCTGCTGTGTACTACTGTGCTCTGCAGCCCACAGTGACAGGAAACACCAAAACTCTGTACAAAAACCTTTGGAGCAAAGACAACAGAATACTCCACAACGTCCACTAGAGGGAGTCACACACTGTTAAACTTTCAGAGAGAATCACACAACAAATCCTAAAACTTCTACAAATTGAGAGACAAACACCAAGGACGTCCTCTCTCTCCATTGCTCTTTTATTCCTAAAATATAAACTGGTTTATACAACTTGACATTTTAGTCCTGAGGACAAATAAGACACATATTGATAATGAATAACTTTAAGTGACTCTTAATATATTTTGCTGATAAAACCCAGTGGACCAACACCAGCAGAGGACATGGCACCCAAACTTCATCCTGGACTTAAAGTAACTTGGATTCTGTCTCTCCACTCGTCCTCCAGACTCTGGGACCTGGATTTCATCTAAAAGAGGACTCTGGAGTACTGAGCCACGGTCCAGTTCTTTTCCTCCTTAGCCCAGGTAAGACTCTTCTGACTCTGTCTCTGGTTCAGGAGTGGCCTGACACTAGCAATGCGACACATGAAGCTCATTTCCTGGACCCGTCTGTGCCTGGTGGATCTCGATGACTCCAGCCTCAGTCCACTCCCTGTGAAGCTCCTCGTCGCCCCTGTTGCTTGTGCACCTTTTCCTACCACACTTTAACCTTCCAGTCAACTTTCCACGAACATGCTTTGATCCAGCTCTCTGTGAACAGCCAGCCCTTTCAGCAGTGACCTTCTGTGGCTCCTTGTGGACAATGAGTGTCTTCTGGACAACTGTCAAGTCAG
>NW_025733305.1:0-1113 GCF_021292245.1 Micropterus dolomieu
AAATCACTGCTCACATAATTTAATTTTAAATCCTAACAACTTTAACCCTCTACAACACAATCCTACACTTACAGTTTTTCCCTTTTAAACTTTACAATACATTACTTTTAACCATGCTTCAAATCTCCATGATGTTAAATGTACAACACTTTAGTTTACAATTCAAACACATGGTTTTATACAAACATTTTTTTCCTAAATATAATTACATGATTCACTTTAATATTAAAATCCACCACATTTCACAAACAAACAAACACTCACCGACTCCTTCCTCGTTCAGACAAGCTTTAGTCCTGCAGTCTCATTTTTTTCCAGTTCCTCAACACATCTTCCCAGCCTGCTTTCTATCTTGTGAATGACTCCAAATCTCCTAATTACCAGATTCCTCCCACCTGGTGACTAACTAGCTGACTGCAGCTAAGCACCACAACCAGGGAAAAAAGGGCGTGGTCTGCAGCTCAGCTTGACACCTCCCACTCGATCTTCCCACGGAAACCGCTGGAGAGATCGCACACAGTGAACTAGTAGTTAGAGATTTTCTCCTGGACTCCCATCCTGCTCCTCCACTGGTAGTAGGACCACCAACCGTCGAACGTCCCGGTGAAGAATCGTGGACTGAAGGTCCCCCCGAATACTGGAGACGCGATGCTTGGATGCAGGGAATTTGGATGCTGATGTTTCAGGCCTCACCTCCGGGATACAGGAGCTCACCACAACTCTAATATTCACATCCCGCACAATGTTTCTGGAGTCAGGGTTGACACTGATGACTCTTCCAAGCTTAAAGTGGCCCCTCAATGCATTCTGATCACAGATCCACACAATATCTCCTGTTGCGACATTCCTCTGTGCAGTGTGCCACTTGCTCCTCACAAAAAGATTGGGACCAGCAAGTTGGCTCCAGGATCTCCAGAATTTGTTGACCTGATGCTGCATTTCCTGGAGCCTCTTATAGGGATAACTTGTGAAGTCAAATGTTTTCCAATCACCATTTGCAGATGCTCGTCCCAGCAGGAGTGTATTGGGTGTGATGTACTGCACTGTATCTTCAAGGCTCTGCACCCTGGCATCAATGGGCCGCTCATTTGCCAGATTGGCGGCAAGCTGAAG
>NW_025733306.1:0-536 GCF_021292245.1 Micropterus dolomieu
ACTGTAGTCTGATAGACCCATATAAGCCCCATGTAGGCAACATACCTTTACGTTTATTCATTTAGCCAACTGCTACACATGTCAGAGGTCGCACGCCTCTGGAGCAACGAGGGGTTAAGTGTCTTGCTCAGGGACACAGTGGTTGCGCCATCACCACCAGCACAAATAATAAATAAAAAGTCAAATGAATCATCACTTTTGATATGTTTCTTTTTTAGGATTATCCAGTAAACCTGATGTTATGTGCTGTCGTGTTAAAATTCGCAGAGGTTCCCAAAGAAATTTCAACAGTCTCAAAGCAAAGCAACCTGATGTTTACAAATTCTGATCTGCCGTTCATGAAGTTTCTTTTGGTGCCTTTTCTTGATCCACTGAACTCTGGACGCCATCATGACTCTCAGCGAAGACGTTTGGGTTTAATTGAATACAGGTGCTCCGAGAACAACGGGCTGGTGAGACATAGAGGGAAATAATCTGTCATACTGAACCATGATTTATTTCTTGAGTCGATTCAACTCCACAAATAAGATACTTTC
>NW_025733307.1:0-499 GCF_021292245.1 Micropterus dolomieu
CTGTTAGAATGTACATATGATTAAAATTATAGATCGTTGCATTCTTTGTAAGTGGGCAAACCTGCAAAATCAGCAAGGGGTCAAATACTTATTTCCCCCACTGTATAAGGGATTCTGTAACTGTAACCATTACAACCATGTAATGTGCAATGCAAATATTGACGGCTTATTAAATACTGTAGGTCAGAACACTCCCTAGACTCTTAAACCCAGTGTAACGTTAACTAAATAAAACTGTGACGTTGCATAATCAACAATAAACCTGTCTGTTTTTAACTTCCAGAGCACAACTATGTAGCCTAATGTACAATGCATCTACAATTAATGACAGCTTATAAACTACTGTAAGTCAACAAACCCTGTTGACTCTCAAACCCAGTGTAAAGTTAACTAAATAAAAATGTAAAGTTACATGGTCAACAATAAAGCTGTAACATGTTTTTAACTTACAGAGCACAACCATGTAATGTGCAATGCAGTTAATGACAGCTTATAAACT
>NW_025733308.1:0-926 GCF_021292245.1 Micropterus dolomieu
AAGCTCAGACAAGTCGATAGGATAAAACTGGTTAAAACTCAGTTGTTGCTGGTGAGGAACCTCTGAGTAAGAGGCCACGGGGGTAATAGAGGCTCTGATTGACACCACCTTATTGGTAAAATAAGATAAAAACAGTTCACAGTCATTATTACTTTGAGCTGAGGCACAAGGAGGGGTTGGGTTTACCAGCTGATCCACAGTCTTAAACAGAAACCTGGGATTGTGTTTATGTGTAGTAATGAGTTCAGAAAAATAGTGTGTTCTCGCATCCTTAACCATTTTATTGTAGTTAATTAATAAATCCTTCAGACTGAGGTAATGGACTTGGAGATTGGATTTTTTCCATCTGCGCTCTGCTTTCCTGCATTCCCTTTTTTGGCTGCGAATGCTGTCATTTATCCAGGGTTGTTTACTAGCTTTAGACGTAGGCCTAACCTTTAGTGTTTGTGGTGTTCTGCAATGCATAGATGTGGATCCTGGTTGGCGATCTCCGCTCTGAAGTCTGACATTAATGTTTTTCCCACTCAGCTGGTCATAATTACGGTTTAAACTATGACATGAAAGTTAAGGTGATGAGACACCACAACGTTCTTCTTTTGGCGGCCAATAGAGGGAGCTGCTCGTTATAGCAACTTCATATCACTCTTCTTCTACTAACGTTTGCTACTTGCTCATGCTAGTTTTAGAGAAAGCTGATGTGGAAAACTCATCCAGATGCTACCAAGTTTCCATAACATTACTACAAACGTATACTTGATCCAGATGTTTTAGCCAACTATAGACCTATATCTAACCTTCCATTTCTCTCTAAGTTTCTGGAGAAAGCAGTTGCTAAACAGCTGTGTGACTTTCTACAGAGCAATAGTTTATTTGAGGATTTTCAGTCAGGATTTAGAGCTCATCATAGCACAGAGACAGCACTGGTG
>NW_025733309.1:0-502 GCF_021292245.1 Micropterus dolomieu
ACAGGGAGGGGGAGAACAGGGAGGGGAGGAGGAGGAGAACAGGGAGGGGGGAGGAGAACAGGAGGAGGAGGACACAGGAGAAGGAGAACACAGGAGGAGGAGAACAGGGAGGGGGAGAACAGGGAGGGGAGAACAGGGAGGGGAGGAGGAGGAGAACAGGAGGAGGAGAACAGGGAGGGGGAGAACAGGAGGACAGGGAGGAGGAGAACAGGGAGGGGGAGAACAGGGAGGGGGAGGACAGGGAGGAGGGGGACAGGGAGGGGGAGGACAGGGGAACAGGGAGGGGGAGGACAGGGAGGAGGAGAACAGGGAGGGGGAGGACAGGGGGACAGGGAGGGGGAGGACAGGGGAACAGGGAGGAGGAGAAAAGGGAGGGGGAGAACAGGAGGACAGGGAGGGGGAGAACAGGAGGGGGAGAACAGGGAGGAGGAGAACAGGGAGGAGGAGAACAGGGAGGGGGAGAACAGGAGAACAGGGAGGGGGAGAACAGGGAGGGGGAGAA
>NW_025733310.1:0-1032 GCF_021292245.1 Micropterus dolomieu
TTTAAAAAGCATGGACAGTCAAAACTACTGTTACACTCTGTTACAAAGACTGTTTCTATTTGTCCTACACAGAATTTCAACAAAGAAAGTGATAGAACGGATGAGTGACACATTTTAAATTTTATTTAAAATACACATTTTAAATTTTATTTGAAGAATAAAAAGAGAGGACAGAAACTTAAAACAAAGTAGATAATTGCCAAACTAACATTCAATCTAATAAACACATTTTACAGCTCATTTCTGTCTTTAACAACTGTAGGAACAAGAAACTTCACTCCAGTTGACTTGCAGGTGCAGGTGATTAGTTTCTAGTAACCGTACAGTAACCACACACCTATGACACAGGTGTTATTTTTAAATGAATGCAGAAGTATTAAACTCTAATAATAGCAACAGTGTGGCTTAGTTAAAAAGCTCAATACATTGACATTGCTATCAGTCTTGCATAGTGTAGTGTACCATTAGTAATGATGATAGTAAGAAAGTAAGATTTCTTTCTCCCTGAGAGAGATGAGAAGATATATACCACATTCATGATACCATACTCTACATATAAAGCTAAAGCCAGGAGACACACGAGATTCTACGGCCTAAACACACAAGATAACGTTTTAATTAGCGACAAGCGATAAGTTTGTCTTGATAGATGATTACTGCCAGCCATTTAGATTTTAACCATTTTCCGTGACCATGTTATAAATAACAAAGATTTTATAGCCAAAATACAATATCCAACTCCAACTAGTCATGTGAAACCCAGAAAAAACCCCAGTGGTAGTAACGTTATGTACAAAGCGTGCAACAAAAAAATGTGAGGCAAATTAAAAAGAATGAGTAATGCTGATTGTACCACTGCCAGCCATCTCAGTGTACTGATATCATGAACCTCATTGTAATTTTTAACTGTAAAATTTGATGAATTACTGAGAACCATCAGCCTCTAGACAAAACAAATAACATTTCTTACAGCTCCTGACAGAAATCTGAGGGTAAACACTTGGTAAGCTTAACATAGCACACTATATCCCT
>NW_025733311.1:0-1233 GCF_021292245.1 Micropterus dolomieu
CGTCCCCAAAGAAAAGAGACAGCAATCACCCCGCGACAGCAGCAACAGCCCCTCAGCCCTAGGGAGTCAGCAGATGCACCTAGCCCCTAGGACTCAACACGACCACAATCCAGAGGGCCGCGACGCGACTGCGAAGCAACCATCGACACACCCCAAAGCACAATCCCTCCATACACAGGATCCCGGCACAACCACCAAGCATCCAGTCCGGGCACTAATATCCAGAGGAGACACCCCCCAACCAGCTCAAAAAGGACCAGCCCGCACCCCCAACCCACCCCGTCAACCCCTTCTTCCCGGTCCCCCACCCCTCCAACAACCAGTCGCCAGACCCCTCAGAGAACCGAAATGCAATTATCAGGATGCACAGCATGCACACAGGACAGAGCCGCACACCAGCCCAGTCCAGGCCCGCACCCGATGCCCCCAACCCCCGACAAGCACGCAAGCCAATAATGACCTACAGATGAGCCAATCAACACTACCCCGCTACCAATCTAACTAGCGGCACACAACAGCCAAGTAAAAGTTCTCCAAGCGTAGTCTTTGCAACTGAAATTGGGTCTTTTTATTAATAATTTCATTTAATTTAAGTTTTGATTTTCTCAGATCATTCAGCATGTGTTCCTGTGGGGAGGCAGCAAGGGAAGTTTCTAATGTTTTTATTTTTTGTTCTAGCTCTAATTCACAAGATCTCTCTTTCTTTTTTTTGTATGATGAATAGGAGATTATTTTACCTCTCACGACTGCTTTTGCTGCCTCCCAAAGAAGACATGGCGAGGTTCCTGGCAGGTCATTAGTTTCCATATATATTGCCCACTCCTTTTTGAAGTAATTTATAAAATCTAGGTCTTTAAGCAATGATGCGTTAAATCTCCAACTTCTAGTTGGCCGTGTGACCCTTTTTTTAGTAAGAGTGATAGAAACCGGTGCATGATCACTGATAGTGATAGGGTGAATCTGAGTGTTGGAAATGTCTGTCATAATTGAGCTGCTAACCAAAAAATAGTCAAGGCGAGAATATGAGTGGTGGACTGGTGAAAAGAAGGTATATTCTCTAAGAGTGGGGTGGTGAGAACACCAAACATCGCAAAGACCAAAATCGCTCATGTATTGTTTAAGGATGTCTGTTGATTTCCAAATACGGTGACCACCTGCCGTACTGAGCCTGTCAACTGCTGGATTACATACCATGTTGAAGTCCCCTCCTAATATAAGAGCTGTGTCTGAGTG
>NW_025733312.1:0-1464 GCF_021292245.1 Micropterus dolomieu
ATAAAAGGAATTTATTTTATTGTTTGGGTACATTATTGTTCAGTGTACATGCTCACATCTGAAACAAACTTTACGTGCTTGATAACTCTCCCACCCCGCAGACATCTACACGTCAATACCGATTTATATTCATAGCGGCAAGTGCTATGTAGCTCCACATAGGGGACACAGGAAGTGACATATAGCACCTTCATGCGGCGTCGGAACCGCGTAGGAAATTCACAGCCGCACCGGCAGAGCTCCAGAATGTGCAACTCGGCCGGCTCACGCGCGGACGCGCTACTAGTGCGAGGGCCCGCCCAACGCTGCTTGCAGCTTTAATATCTGATTGAAGTCAGTGTGTCACTCCTTGTTGATGTGGGACTTTGTTCCCACTTCTGGCCTGGCCATAAATACCAAACAGGCCAAAGAGAAGTGGAACGAGCTGAAAGACAAGTCCAAGGTGACCTGCCTGTGTCTCTGCTTTGTATTATATAGCCAGTGGCTTCCTGAGAGGCAGTGGCCAGAGGAGAGGAGAGGGAAAGGGCAGCCACAGCTCCAGCAGAGAGAGATCACTTATCTTACCATCACATAGTTGAGGCCCCTGGCATCACAGGGGCCCTGCAGCAGCACTAAGGGGAAAGGCTTTCTGTTCACACAGCATTTCTTCTGTGGCTCTGCAGGAAGAAGAATCCTCAGGGATGCAAACTCGTCACCTTTCCGGTGAGATTCGCCTCTCAAGAGATTTCAGAGCCAGAAGTGTCCTTGGCCAGAAACAAAGGATGTCAGCGGGAGTCACTCGCATCCTTTCCATGATGCTGTCAGACACCTGGTATAACAGTCTGAGCCTGTCCGCGCCAAAAGGAAGCACTTTCTGTGGACGCCATTTTGAAGGGCGAAAAAGGGATCCAGGGCAGGAAGTGAAAGGCAGAATGGAGGAAAGCCCGTACTGTGCTGGTTATTGTTTCCTCATTCTGTCGTCCCAGGCATCATGTGTGAAACCTGGAGTCGCCCAGTTCATTCTGAAATTATGGCTGAAAACCTCTTTGGAGGTCACTTTGACCTTTGACCTTTGAGAAAGTGTCACCTACTCAGTGTGAAAAGCAAAGAGAAATTCTGCTGAAATAAGCAACTTCCTTAATTACTAAATGATTCAACGTTATTATGAAAGAAGATAAAACCTGAATAAAAAATGAAGGAAATTCCTTCAAAGCTAAATTATTCTGAAATACACCAAATGAATTCCAAAAAGGTGTTTTTGCTCCCATTTGTATAATCGTGCTGGTTTTTAGTCGGATCTGAGCTAAATGTGCTCCTGCTGCCAAACCATCGAAGGAACAAATGTTTTCAAGGTCCTGGAGGAGGAAATCTTTCTCTCTACAGAAAATGAGCCATGTCGACCACAAGGGGGCGCTAAAGGAAAGTCAGAAAGTTCATGTCTGTCTAACCAGATGAAGCTGGAGTCAGAACAGCCTCTGATTTTTA
>NW_025733313.1:0-891 GCF_021292245.1 Micropterus dolomieu
TCTGAGTCGACGCGACAGGGGAGACCAAATCGTGAAAAGATGTGATTCATTAGCAAGTATGCGGTGGTTTGGGCCGTATCGTTAGGCGCCGGTAAGCCCTCCACCCACTTGGTGAATGCGCAAGTGACTGTGAGGAAATATTTATTTCCTCTGGCTGATTTGGTTAGAGGCCCCACCCAGTCGATCTGTAGGTCTGACCAGGGGAAAGAGATGCCTTTCCGTTGTAACGGGGCTCTGTGAAGCGGTGTTGCAGGTTGGAATTGGCAGCATACCAGGCAGCCTTTGATGTAGTCTGCTACATCTTTTCGCATGTGTGGCCAATACGCTACCTGTTTGAGTGCGTGATGTGTTGCGTTGGTGCCTTTGTGGCCCGCGCATGGCGAGTCATGGGCGTGTGGCTCTGAGGTACCACGAACGCAGGTGAAGTGAGGGCCTCAGAGACATACACAAGGAGGCCCTTGACGAGGCGGAGAGACCGGCGTACGCGGTAGAGATCATTGAGACCGGGCGTGGAAGCAAGGGTGGATGAGGGGCAGTGGTCTGAGGCGCATGGACCGCTTGAGCCCTGGTGACCGCGCAGACTGTAGGGGCGGGCGGGTTCGGGCACGAGTCTGCCTGGAACTGCCAGGGTGTGCCGTCGATGGCACCTTGTTTGGCTAATGCGTCTGCCAAACCGTTCAGGTCTTTGTCCTGGCCAGGGACTCGGGAGTGGCCCTTAACTTTCTTCCAGTAAACTCGCAAGTCATGTGTGTTTACTAGGTATTCGCAAGCTATGAACAGCTCTTTGTGTTTAACCGGTTTCCGTCCTGCTGTCAGGAAACCGTTGTGTTGCCATGTTGGTAGGTGACAAGAGAAACTGAGGCGTGCATAGTTGGAGTCGGTGCACAGCAC
>NW_025733314.1:0-3064 GCF_021292245.1 Micropterus dolomieu
TGAGTAAAATATTAATATCAGATTTGCAGTAAATATATTGAAGTAATAAGCTTGATACACTATATGAATAAACACACTCTTATTAAAATTCAACCAATTTAATAATAATCTGGATCAAGCCACCAAGTTCTTAAAGAACTCCGGCACAGAGAGAGGAACAAAGAAATATTAACACATTATATAAACGCAGCAGTTTGGCAGGTCTGGATGCAGAATGGGCCACATCAGGTCCGGATTCTGCAGACAGAGAGAAACACACATGAGCACATCGCTCTCAAACACGGCAGGTTGTTCACCAGTCACGAGCTGTGAAACAACAGCTCGGCTCTGTTGGTAAATAAAAAGGAAAAGTTACATTGCGTTCTCTGGTGGACCTGGATCAGCTGTTGGCTGTAAACACACCACAGGGCTAACGCTAACGTTGCTACGTGGCTGTGTTTTAATGTTTTAATGACCGGGTCTGTTTGTTTTGGAGAGGAGATGACCTCTGAGGTAATTCGGCTCCCGGTAGAACCCTGTCAGACCTCTGAAGTGGACCCAGAACAACTCTCATCAGCTGTTGGCTGTAAACACTAGCAAAGTTACAGTAGGGCTGTGTTAAAACTATAGCACAACATCACTGCGCAGTAATAACGTTATGCTTTATTGAATGTCACATAATTAACAAAATAGCAATATAATCTCAGTCCCGGCTGTTCTCATCTGTGACACCACGATGGTGGAACGAGCTACCACACGCCATCAGAGCAGGGGCGTCCCTCTCTGACTTCAAGCTCTTGAAAACTGTATTGTCAGTTGTAGATCTGTATTTGAAGCTCTGTTGATGCTTGTATGTTGTTCCTCAAATGTAAGTCGCTTTGGATAAAAGTGTCTGCCAAATGAGTAACTGTTGCTGCAGTAGCCCATAGAAGTTTACATAGGCTACAGCTACATAGGGTTTGTATTAGCCTGTCAAGCCCAATAATTTATATTGTGATCTGTCAACACTATAATAAAGTGTGTGAAATAAGAAAATGTCTTGTCTTGCTTACAGACTCATTCACTACCATTAGTAAAAGTTTTTCATCAACGCTTTGTGATAACATGATATCTTTGTAAAACCACAGGTCCCGTAATAGTAAATTTAAAAAACACCAAAACCTCAAAAATAAAGCACTTTATTCATGGCCAGTGAAATAGAAAAATATATATATATTTTTATTATAATGCACAAAGTAGCAAAGCCATAACATTTAGAGAAACTGTCCAGATCATGTCCCATCCAGGTCACAGTGGTCATCATGACGCATCTTCCTGGGGATGCTTAGATTTTCCTGATGCTGCTGGCCGCTGTGGTGTCTTCAGGCCTTTGCTTTGCTTTTGCTTGACTGAAGCATGACAGAGTCACCTGTGAGTCTGGTGGGTCCGGAAACACCTCAAACATGAGTTTCATCAGGTCACTCAGATGATCTGTAAAACACGACAGAGTCACTGTTACTTTCAAACCAACCTCCTGAGTGGACGAGGCCCAGTCCATCCTGAGTAACAGCCAGTGCGCTGCAGCAGCACCAACCGGAGTGCCAGCGTTTGTATTTAAAGTCAAACTTAGTTTCTCGTTTGCTTGCTGGAATTCAGAAGAGGAGGTTTTAGAAGAAATGGACTCTTGTGGACATTTGAGATAATGACTTAATTATTGGTGGTTGGACTGTGGGTTTTGTAATGAGCACTGGCTGTGTAATACACTGTAATGAACTTTGTTTGTTGTTATCAGTAGGTACCTGATGATTTATTATTTCCATTACATTTCCATGCATTACAATTATTTTTAGAATAGATTAATCTAACGATTGTTTTTTCAATTAGTCGATTAATCTAATGAATGATTTCTGCTTCAGCGTGGGGCAAAGAAAACAACTGAAAGGATTCACAGACTGTACAGACAGTCAAACATGGTCTGTAATGTTAGATTCAGCGGTGACTCACATCACAGCAAAGCACCAACGTTACAGTGACTGCTCCTAAAATGAGTCGCTAAACAGTATACTGCCTCTTGTGGTAAAAGTGGGAAATAACGTCTACTTTATGTTACAGAAAAATACACGAAGAAACAAAAAAAGAAAACATTGTTAATAGCAGTATTCACATGAGTTCAACAGCTAAGTACAAAGCTGTACTTGAGGAGGAGTGAGGAGTCCTCTGTTGTCTTCTGTCAGCCTGGCAGGAAACTCCTCTGCTGGCCTGTCTGTAGGAAACAGTTTAACATTAGTCCAATTTCATCTCTAGTGTGTAGTTATGATGACGGTTTAGCACTATTCATAGCTGTAACTATTACAGCTATGTAGTTGATATGACAGACAGACTGACTGTTCCTATAACATTAACTGTGACGGAGCTGCGTTATTGTCACTAATACTAGTATTGCAGTAATGTGAAGTATATCTCTGAATGAGAATGGGTTTGTATTAGCATGGGCTTAACAGGCTAATACAAACCCTATGTAGCTGTAGCCTATGACAGACAGATGTAGTGCAGTAAAAAGTACCATATTTCCTCTTAGATGTAGTGGTGGGAAAATCTAAAGTATAGCAACCTGATTTTTTTACTTTTATACGTCAGTAAATGTACTTAGTTACTTCCTGCCTGCCTCAGAATCCTTCTGATTGGGCCACAGCAGCAGATTAATGGGCTTCTCTCTGATTCTACCTTTTTAAAAGTACAATACTTCTTAACTCAAAGTAAAGTTGCAGATTTTAGAATGAGAATAAAAAAAACTACAAAACACATAAAAAGCTCATCAGTGATATTAGACAGAGTACTTGTACCAGTTAGACTTAGATCTCATTGAACTCCTGCAGTCATGTAATCTGCTGCAGCATCAGACTGTGTAGTTATTCAGAGCGCGTCCTCATGTGGCCACAGGCTGCAGTTTGTTATGAACTCCACTAGAGGGCGTCCTCAGGTGTCACTTATTCTCTACAAACTAGTAGCTCTGGTTTAGTGTTCATATCAGCTGCTCAAACACAACTCAAACCTTAAATAACACCACATTATCTTCCACTGCAGACTGTCTCAGATGTGATGGGGG
>NW_025733315.1:0-530 GCF_021292245.1 Micropterus dolomieu
GACTGTGAGACAGACTGTGAGACAGGTGGACTAAAAGACTGTGAGACAGAGACACAGATGGAGAGTGAGATGGACTGTGAGACAGAGACACAGGTGGACTAAAAGACTGTGAGACAGACTGTGAGACAGAGACACAGGTGTACTAAAGGACTGTGAGACAGGTGGACTATAAGACTGTGACACTGTGAGACACAGAGACCCAACTGTTTCCAATGAAGAGAACAGTGTGTGTTTGTGTGTGTATGTGTTAGTTGTAGTACCAGGTATTAGTAGTAGTAGTAGTAGTAGTAGTAGTAGTAGTAGTAGTAGTAGTAGTAATTAGTGCATTAGTAGTGGTTGTAGTAGCACATGCAGTACTAGGGATGCAGTACACTTAACTTCATTCAAGAAATAGCTTAAAGTCTATCCACCAATCAGAACACAGGACCAAGTATGTGTGTGTGTGTGTGAGAGAGAGAGAATGTGTGTGTGTGTGTGAATCTCCCTTTGATCTCTCTCTGCTTATTAACATCACCTGGGCAACCAGCTAT
>NW_025733316.1:0-2463 GCF_021292245.1 Micropterus dolomieu
CAAATCTGGACTAGATTGATACAGAGAGGCTAAAGTGTCAATCAAACATAGTTTCAGATTTGTGAAACGTTTATTCAATTTGTGAAAATACTTTAAAGATTTCATTGTTTTTTCGCATGTAGACCACATTAGACCAGGTCCAGATCTAAAATCACTATGCGTAGAGGTCTCAAATTTTGAAATTTAAATTTTTACTCGTGATAAAGATCTGCACTGTCCTCTAGTGGGGAAGCTTCAGTGTGGCACATTTAGAAGAAGAAGAAGAAGAAGAAGAAGAAGAAGATATACTTTATTTAATCCCCAGAGGGGAAACTCAATGTTTTTTTTGTTTTTTTAGGCTTTTTATTTAGGCTTCATTGCTGTGTGCTTCTTCCTGTGTCTGTTTTAAAGGGTCAGTTCACCAATTTCACGAAAAGACTTTATATTATATATATTTTTATATATTTTATATTTTTTAGATATTTTCTCTTACCTCCAGGGGTCTCTGGCCATGCAGATAGTTTTTTGTTGTTACTGTGAGGTTTGGATGTTTTCTCAAATGTTAGGTGACTCATTTCCTGTGTGTTTAAACTAATTGAAATGGAGGACATCTCTGCACACAGTTTAGCCAACTGAACCACCTAAATAAGCCAAAGTCATTAAAACTCCTTTTTCATAATCAAATTCATTATATCACCATTGTGTGTCCATACCAGATACAATTTCAAATCAAACAGATTCAAATTTGTTTTGAGGTTTCAGATGCTCCTGTGCTAATGTAACAAAAGCAATAATAGGCTAATTTACTGAATATCACTGTTTCTCAATATAAAATATAAACTGTGCTCAGCATGAGACCTTTTGCCTCCCATACTACTGCAGGCCATCTCTTTGAACTGAAACTGGTATTAAGGTCATTTTCACTGCATTAAGATGACTAGAAGTGTCAAGTGATGCATCAAACCTTCTTGTCTTTGTGCTTAAACACATGTTTTCTCTTTTTGAATGGTTTTCTCTTGTGTCAGTGGGAAGCAGCAAACTGGTTTAGTACCAACAGGCCATAGCACTATTTTCTTATTCTGTCTTATTAAGTTTATAGTTCACACAACTTTATTGTGACGTGAGTGTTAACTGCTATTAAGCTTATGAATATTAATGATCTAAAGAGGAAGGAAATCTAGTGGTAACAGCCTGATATCCATCTACTGCTTACTGACCACAGAGGAAAGGCTTCTTTAAAGACAGCGTCCTTCTTCATTGTAAGTAGAGTTGTTTATTGATGTGACTGATACTGAACATCTCCTGTGTACATTATTTGATCTGCTGACATGTTTTATTGTCTGTGAAGCCGCACAGAGATGAGAGGAGCAGCTATGAGTTTACCTGCAGCAGCGAGAGGATTTGTCGCCTTCCTTCTCTCTGTGTCAGGTAATGTTTATCTAAACTCACATTCATCACATTAAAAGAGGGGAATCTGGGAAAACGTAGGTCTTGTAAAAGTAGGCTGAAGGTCACATGTGGAAATAAGTGGATCAGAGTTGTGTGAAAGTCAAACTTCGCTACAAATATTGGTTTCATATAACTGTGGAAACTCCCCTGACTTTAATTATCTTTATATAGTTGTCGTTTGTGTACATTTTAATGGATATCAGGACGCTAGTTTTTTTGCTCTGTCCTTTGTATAAAGTATCTATTTGCTGAGCACTTTCACATGCTGTAAACTGAGTATATTGTGTTTTCTCCTCACTCTTTAAAAACCTATAGTCCTGTTTTGTCCGATAGCCGACCCTGGTAGTAGAAGCACCAGCTCATGTGGTGCACAATTAGCTTCTGCAGCTACTTTAGCAACAGTACAGGTTTTTGAAAGAAATGAGTGTCACAGTCATCACATACAGACTTCTCTCATATCACCATATATCTGCATCAAACCCTGCGAGTTCTTTTTGTGCTATCTGACATCAGTGTGATGTTTCCATGCTCTGTGTTGAAAACTGTTTATATCATAGCTGCTATAAGCCACACAGTGTTCTGCATTTCCTTTTGTTTTCACACTTAAGCAGCAACCCCAGACTGAACAGAGAGGACTGAGCAAGAAAAGCCCAGACTCTCTAATGACTTCTTATTCTATCCTCTTATTCTGGCCAGTAAACTTCAGTAAATGTCACAGGTTCACTTTCCTGCACCTTCAGACGCACCTGCGTTCAGAATGGTTTTTTTTAGAAAGTGCCTAAAAAGGAAGTTAACATGTTGTAAAAATAATACAGAATGTGGTGTATAACATATGTACTACTGCTGTTCTCCCACATGCCAGAAAATCGTCTTTTTCATTCATTATTTATTTTGGAGGACATTTCGTTGAGATCTTCAAATCCAAAACACCTGGAAGGAACACAAATGTCCCAACAATGGTAAAATAAACACATGATAAAATTATATTTTCCAGTTCCAGTTCTAGGTGCAGTCTAACAAATTAATGGAAGAAAC
>NW_025733317.1:0-1301 GCF_021292245.1 Micropterus dolomieu
TAGGGATCCAAGCAGCAAAGCTGCTGGAGCCCTATTGGTTTTGTTCTGATTCTTCTTTTCTTCCTTTTCTCTGCTTAAAGTGTTTGGGCAGCAAAAACTGCTGGACGAAAACTCACCAAAATTGGCACGTAGGTTACAAATTCCACCCACTACTCAGGCAAAAAAAAGAAAGAAATGGCCCTCATAGACCTCATGGTGGCGCTATAACAATCAACTTTGCGTTTTTGCAATTATTTCGAAAACGGCTTCGTTTAGAGTCAAACTTCTTTCATTATTTTAATCTCTGGATTCATCTGCATCTTTGCTCCAAAGGTCTTCTGCTCTAAAAATGTCAAATTGTATGACTTTTTATCTCTTTTCTCTAAAACCTATTTTTGCAAACTCGTCCCAGACGGTTTCTCCAATCGACCTGAAACTTTGGCAGGATCATCTATGGACGCCTCTGATCAAAAGTTATCAAAAGAACTTTGATACGTCAATCTGTTTTTTGGGTTTTTTTTCCATAAATTTTTACTTTTGTGTATTTACGTACAATTTTACATAAATGCCCGTAAATCAAATTTGGCTTAAGCTATTGTCACCAAACTTGATGCGTCTGCTCAGATGCCCGGCCCGAGCTTTGCTGAGCAGTCCTGGGATTTTCTTCCACTAGGGGGTGCAACACTTACAAAACGCTGATACCTCGTAATTCGCTGGCTGGATTTGTATGAAACAACACACCCAAAACCGGCAGAATGACGCATGATTTTGAATTTTTTTTTTCTCACCAACATCTTGACTGTTGTAAGCGTTTGAAGTTTAAAGTGACAAAACTATCCGGGTCTGGCACATGTGACGTCACTACCTCAACTTGTGAGATGTTGTGTAGAAGGCGCTTCTCACCAGTAAGTGACTCAGTCAGCAAGTCACCTACTCTGGAGATCTGACGTTCCAGAGTTGAAACCCCCAGGTGGCTGAGACAGACTCGATGACAATGGAGGTGTTCAGGTCATAGGGGGTCTGACTTTTCTATTTTATTTGGATCCCGTGACACTTTCTTCTTATCTTTCTCTGCCTAAAAGTGTTTGTGCAGCTTAAACTTTAAATCTTGGAAACACAAAATGTCGCATCTGGGTTGAACATTTCACCCAGTAGTCAGGTACATAAAATTACACTCTCTGATCTCAAAGTGATGCTGTAAAAATTAAGTTTGCGTTTCCGCAATTATCTTCAAATCCAAATTCTTTCATTACTTTAATCTCTTAAGTGATCTGCGTCTGTTGTTCTCCTCTGAAAGGTTCAAACGTTGGGTTTTTCAGGAG
>NW_025733318.1:0-502 GCF_021292245.1 Micropterus dolomieu
ACCACCTGATTGTAGTCACTTACTTGATGCATGATAAGTTGACCTAATCATTGTTGCACTGATATTTTAAGGGAAGACGTTGACTAGTGGTAATTTTAGGATTCACTGTGTGCATACTTGTCTAAATATAAGCATAATAAATGCAGTAGACTTTTTCCTCTTTTAATTACTTGGTCTGATATGACATACTAAAGGACAGTACCCACCCAGCCACAGCCCAGTCACCCTGCTGCCGTCAAGTATCTGCCACCAGACATCAGAGATGCACCATGTTAAATAGCTTTATATATATGACTTGCTATTATCCACCCATCTAGTGTATATAATTCTTGTATGTAATGTTTGCTTTTTGTGGGTAGCATACAGTGGGTGCGGAAAGTATTCAGACCCCTTTAAATTTTTCACTCTTTGTTTCATTGCAGCCATTTTCCAAAAATCAAAAAAGTTCATTTTATTTCTCAGTAATGTACACTCAGCACCCCATCTTGACAGAAAAAAACAG
>NW_025733319.1:0-2339 GCF_021292245.1 Micropterus dolomieu
GTCCTGTTAAACCTCTCAGGCTGGGGATCCCCTTGAGGATGATATGGCGTTGTCCTTGATTTTTCAATCCCAAGTGTGCTAAGTACCTCGTGTATAAGCCTGCTTTCAAAATCTCTCCCTTGATCGCTGTGCATCCTCTTTGGCAATCCGTAATGGACGAAGTATTTCTCCATCAACACCTTCGCCACCGTAGAGGCTTTTTGGTCTTTCGTTGGAAAAGCTTGGGCGTAGCGTGTATAGTGATCAGTAATAACCAGGACATTTTCTGTATTGCTTGAGTCAGATTCAATAGACAAAAAGTCCATGCAAACAAGGTCCAGTGGTCCATCACTTTGTAAATGAGACAGTGGAGCAGCTTTCTTGGGTAGAGTCTTTCTCTTTATGCAGCGCATGCAGCACTTGCAGTATTCTTCCACATCCGACTTCATCCGTGGCCAGTAGAATCTGCCTTTAATGAGGCCGTATGGTTTTTCAGAGCCTAAATGACCACAGTCATCATGCAGGGATGTCATTACCATCTTCCTATACTTCTCTGGCAAGACTAGCTGAGAGCGATGGGGTTTGTCAGGGGGACTTGTGACTCGATACATGACCCCTTGTCGTATCGTCAACCGATCCCACTCTCTTAGTAACAGAGGGCAGGTTGGATGCTTTGTCTTGTCAACCTGTGTCAAATCTCCTTTGTTGAGAGCTGACCATATCTCGCCAATGCCAGGGCATTCACGTTGGGCATCTGACAGCTCAGTAGGACTCAAGATGGGCATTGTCTTTACACTCAAGGTAGACATATTACAGTAGGCTTGAGGGACAGCAAGTGAAGAAGGTCCCAATTAGTCAATTGCCCTACCAGGAGATGGCTTTCTACGTTTATTTTCTTCAGCCGTCTGGCATATGGCTCTCACACCGGCTTCAGATATGTCTTTCCACTCCGGTACTTGAGTGGGTGTCGGGTGTGGCCGACGAGAAAGGGCATCTGCATCAATGTTTTGAACCCCCGCTCTGTACTTGAGGCTGAAGTCATATGTAGACAATGCGGCAAGCCAGCGATGACCTGTGGCATCTAACTTGGCCGACGTCAACACATAAGTCAACGGGTTGTTATCGGTCCTGACTTCAAACTTCACCCCATACAGGTAGTCATGCAGTTTGTCCACGACCGCCCACTTCAATGCCAAAAACTCTAATTTATGAGCAGGGTAATGTCGCTCAGACGGGGTTAGGCTTCTACTGACGAAAGCGACGGGTCTTAACCCTTCACCTTGATCTTGGTACAACACGCCACCTAGACCTTCTTGGCTAGCGTCAACGTGTAATACATAGGGAAGCTGTGGGTTCGCAAAAGCTAACACCGGAGCTTGAGTAAGCCTCTGCTTCAGCTCTACCAAGGCGGCTTCACACTTGTCATCCCACCTACAACCAAAAGGCTCTGACGGGTTCAGGTAGAGGTCATCCTGTTTTCCCTTGGATTTCTTGGCAGTTGGTGGGTAGCCGGACAACAGTTGGTGCAATGGATAGGCAACTTTGGAGTAATCTTTCACAAAGCGTCTATAGTACCCGCAGAATCCAAGAAATGACCGCAAAGCAGTCACAGTGTTTGGTCTGGGCCACGTGGTTACTGCTTCAGTCTTCTCTGGATCGGTTGACACTCCATCTTGAGATATGATATGCCCCACGTAAGTCACTGACGGTTGACAAAACTGGCATTTATCCAGCGACAGCTTAAGACCTTCATCCTTCAATCGGTCAAGCACCTTTAACAACCTTGCCTCATGCTCTTCAAGTGTCGCTCCAAACACAATGAGATCATCCAGATAGACCAGGACTTCAAGCAAGTTCATATCCCCAACTGTTTGTTCCATGATCCGCTGAAAGGTTGCTGGAGCCCCTGACACTCCTTGCGGCATCCTTTCAAATTGGTAGAAACCAACTGGGCAGATGAAGGCTGTCTTTTCTTTATCTGAGTCCCTCATAGGTACTTGGTAATATCCACTGCGGAGGTCTAGCACACTAAACCACTTGCTTCCATTGAGACAGGCCAGTGCATCTTCAATCCTTGGTACTGTGTACTGATCAGGAACAGTGCGTCGGTTTAGTGTCCTAAAGTCCACACACATCCTTATCTTGCCAGTCTTCTTTCTCACCACCACTATAGGTGAGGCATATGGACTTCTTGATTCGGTGATGATCCCAGCATTTTTAAGCTGTGACAAATGTTGTCTCAATGCCTCTAAGTCAGCAGGCGGCAGACGGCGAGATCTCTCTCGAAAAGGTTTGTCCTCAGTGGTTTTGATAGTGTGATGTGCACTTTTACAGCAACCAACATCAAACTCATGGGTAGA
>NW_025733320.1:0-463 GCF_021292245.1 Micropterus dolomieu
ATCACTATGTAGTACTTTTTTTACTGTTTTGTGAATATTTGGAGAAGTGTGTTATGTGTACGCTGTTCATGACATGTAGTTGATACAACACATACACGGGGAGGCTGTGCATATGTTGTGATGACTGTATAGGTATTTGTTCTGTGTGCTTGAGTGAGAGTAGATGTGCTTGCTTTACATTAACCAAGCAGGATGTAGAATGATGTAACTATGGTAACCACTTTCTGTGTCCTAGTGCCTGATGTGATGTGTTTATTGTGGAATTTGTGTATTTGTGTATGTGGGTGCTAGTTGTTCTCTCTCTTTCTCTCAGCCCTTTCAAGAATGTGATGGTGATGTCAGGCTGACCACCTGTTGCTCTAGCTCTGTCACACTGGGCTTAAACACACACACACACACACACACACACACACACACACACACACACACACACACACACACACACACACACACACACACACAC
>NW_025733321.1:0-551 GCF_021292245.1 Micropterus dolomieu
AAAGAGAGCGAGGGAAGGAGGGGGAGAGAGAGAGACAAAGAGAGAGGGAGAGGGAGGGAGAGACAAAGAGAGCGAGGGAAGGAGAGACAAAGAGAGCGAGGGAAGGAGAGACAAAGAGAGCGAGGGAAGGAGACAAAGAGAGCGAGGGAAGGAGAGAGAGAGACAAAGAGAGAGGGAGAGGGAGGGAGAGACAAAGAGAGCGAGGGAAGGAGAGAGAGAGACAAAGAGAGCGAGGGAAGGAGAGAGAGAGACAAAGAGCGAGGGAAGGAGAGAGAGAGACAAAGAGAGCGAGGGAAGGAGAGAGAGAGACAAAGAGAGCGAGGGAAGGAGAGAGAGACAAAGAGAGCGAGAGGGAAGGAGAGAGAGACAAAGAGAGCGAGAGGGAAGGAAGGAGGGGGAGAGACAAAGAGAGAGAGAGCGAGGGAGAAAGAGAGAGAGAGAGAGAGAGAGAGAAAAAGCTCCACAGTAATGCTGCGTTCCAGTTGTACTTCCCAGTTGGAAAGCCCAGAGGCCCCCTCAAGTCTGGTTTCCGACTCGGAAAGTCAGGAGAA
>NW_025733322.1:0-463 GCF_021292245.1 Micropterus dolomieu
ACGTACTGTAACGTCTGCAGAGAGGCTCTGTCAGGAGTGACATCACACGGCCTGTCCTGTGAAGGTGCACGCAGTACACACGCAGTACACACGCAGTATACACGCAGTACACACGCAGTATACACGCAGTACACACGCAGTACACACGCAGTATACACGCAGTACACACGCAGTATACACGCAGGACACACGCTGTAGAAACGCAGGACACACGCTGTAGAAACGCAGTACACACGCAGTACACACGCAGGACACACGCAGTACACACGCAGGACACACGCAGTACACACGCAGTACACACGCAGGACACACGCAGGACACACGCTGTAGAAACGCAGTATACACGCAGGACACACGCTGTAGAAACGCAGGACACACGCTGTAGAAACGCAGGACACACGCTGTAGAAACGCAGTACACACGCAGTACACACGCAGGACACACGCAGTACACACGCAGGACA
>NW_025733323.1:0-997 GCF_021292245.1 Micropterus dolomieu
TTGAGTGCCTTGTGTTGTCCCACCTGAAATCCATCACAGACCCACTCCTGGACCCCCTGCAGCTCGCCTACAGAGCCAACAGGTCTGTAGGCGACGCAGTAAACATGGCCCTTCACTACATCCTCCAGCGCCTGGACTCCCCAGGAACCTACGCCAGTATCCTGTTTATGGACTTGAGCTCCGCAGTCGGATTTAGCAGTGACGAAATACTCCTGATTTTAGCCCACAGTCACCATATTATCAACCACATTGGGACTTTAGAGACTTTGCTGTGAATTAGTCCTCCACCTTTCGTAGTACGGGTTAATCGGGAAGTGGCACCCAACGTCACAAGTTACTCCTGAAGTTCTCTGGATAAGCCAGTTACATCACTTCGTAGTACAGGCCACAGCTTTTGTACTTCTTCTGGTACTGACTCCTCCTCAGTGTTGGCTTGAAAGCTGGTCATGGATCTAAATCCTCTGCTTGAGAAAAAGCAGTTTGATTGAGGTCTCGTGCCAAACCATCCACCTCACTGATGAAGACCATATGACACAGTTAAAAGCTCCAGAAAGGGCTGTTAAAGCTATCGTAGACTACTTGTTCCAAGGTTAAGGATGTCATTTCATGCCTGTTCTAACCATGTTTTCAGTAGGTAGCAGTTCAGACTGGAAGATGAGGGCAATCTCTTGATTTCTGAGTCTGATGTTGATGGACGCTACTGTCCCACAGTGCAGTGCACAATGTTTATAAAGAAGCTACTCACAGCTGCAAAAAGTGTCCAAACGAATGCTGTGGTGTAAAAGCCTGCAGCGACTCAAACCAAACAAGAAAATAAATATGCAGAAAGTCATAAATCATACTCTCCTTGCACGTTTTCACTTGATCGTTTTGTGTTATTTCCTTAAAATGTCATATGCAAAGTGGAACAATAGTGCACTGCCAACATACCAACATTAAAATAAGTAAGAGCCTTGGCCTTCTATAACTTTAAGACACCCTGACTCCGCAATTTGAT
>NW_025733324.1:0-1018 GCF_021292245.1 Micropterus dolomieu
CCTTAGTACACTTGTAATCAATGAAACATTTGATGTTTTATTGAAATGTCATGTGACATAGAATGTAACAAAACAGACTTTTACAGTTAAAGTCAAAGCCAGGTCCCTTTACGGGGTGTCTTAAAGAGGCTTTGAATGTCCGCTGCAATGGCGAGACTTGGAGGGGAGGGCACATTAATTGTCAGAGAAATGAATGAGTTGTGTAAAGACTGTGCACTCTGACAAACTGTTTTGCTTCTGTACCCAGAATAGTTAATAGTCACTGATCTTCATCAGAGAAGAAAGGGTTAAATGTCTCCTGGAGAATGCAGGCATCGATCCCGCTACCTCTCGCATGCGAAGCAAGCGCTCTACCATTTGAGCTAATCCCCCTTCACGTTGAAGGGGGCTCCACCAGAGAGCTGTGTTCTGACCATCAGTCTCTCCCTCCTGCAGACTGTGAACGTGGCTCTCCTGGAAAGTTTGTGTCTCAGAAAACAGACGAGCTCAAATGTTTCTAGACTGTTTCTCCACAAAACTTGACTGATTCCTATTTAGTAGATAAGGTCAGAGAAAATCTTGTTCATGACAATACCTGTGGACTTGTACTTGAGTAAAGCTTTGGGTGCAGGACTTTCACTTGATGGAGTTTTAAGTATTTTTACTTTCACCTATTCAGTAGACTTCCTGCAATTCTGATAACACAAGTGTAGGGCTGTGCAATATGACGATATCTATCGTTTGGCGATAGAGAAACTTCTATCATTTATAATTATGCTCTATCGTTTACATTGTTCTGTCACAAATTCCACACTTTATAATATTGTGGTGAGGGAATGGCGATATGCATCAACGTGACGTTAGCTTTACGTTGGAATTCGACATCTATCAAATGTCCAACGTAAAACTAAAATCCAACTTGAAACTCACTTCACCGTCCGTTCTTCCACACGGGCCGGTGTGGCAGGGAAGAAATTTGCTTTAGAAATAATGGACAACCCTATCCAGCAGTGCCAGCAGTGATGTGTGTGTCAGTCAG
>NW_025733325.1:0-711 GCF_021292245.1 Micropterus dolomieu
AATTTAAAGAAAGCACAGATATTTGACATGATGAAGTAACATGGACTGAAATACAGTGCAAAATGAAAATACAAATAAGCAATATAAAATTATTCATACTAAAATGCAAAAATAAAATAATACAGAAGGACAAATTACAATTCAAACCGTACAATTGGAGGGTGGAGCGGGGGAAATACATTAAATGAAAGGATATAAAATTCAACACAAAACACTGCAAAAATACACTAAAACACAACACACAAGACAATGAATCAATGAGTCAAATTACGCTGAAAGCAATAAAAGTCATACAGTAAAATAAAACACAATACAAAGCAACAAAATACAATATGATATCAAATGAAACACTGTATACAGAAAAAATGTAATAAAAATAATGGACAAAATTGAGAACAAGACAATACAGTTACATCACAACGAACGCAAAGAATTGTATGCAGTTATGTAAAATAAACACAATGAACTGAAATACTATACTTGAATAAAATACAACATAATGAAAATAAAGTAATAGATGGTAGAAACAAATACAATGCAATACTGTAAAACAAACAAAAACAACAATACAGTTAAAATGTCAGCAGTGTGCCCTTTCTTCAATGCCAGCTTCCCTCAAACACATTCTCACAGAGTGTAAAGTCAGCCTCACCCAAGGACGTTACACGTAGCGTCACAACCAAGTCCTAAATAGCCTTGCTTCCACCCTGG
>NW_025733326.1:0-1417 GCF_021292245.1 Micropterus dolomieu
CGGTTATTCCGTCACACCTTACCGTTCTAGCAACAGGCCAATAGGATTGGAGTGATTTCATTCACGTTCAGACCTGCTTCGCCTAGAGGCGTTCCCATAGTGTCGTAACCGACGCAGTTCGAGTTCCCTCGAAGGGGAACGATACTACTTGCTTGGCTTAGCATAAAGTCGAGGGGGAAACGGCTAGCCTCACTCTGTCCAAACGTGACAAAATTCCCCTGCCAGCACCTTTTTTTTTTTTTTTAAAGCTCACAAATTTACACATTCACAGCCTGTTTGTTTAATCTGTACAAAACCAAAGTGTAAAAACAACAATTTGTGGGTTTACTCTTTGAGTTATATAGCGGACTGTGTTTTAACTGGGAGCAGTGACTTCCAGGAGGTTATAAATAATTTAGTTAATGAGCTTAGCAAGCTGTTTTCCTGTCTTCGTTAGTTAAGCTAACCTGCTGCTGGATGTAGCTTCATGTTAGTCTACAGATATGAGTGTGGTATCAGTCTTCACGTGCAACTCTTGGCAAGCAGGCCAATGAGCTTTCCCGAAATGTTGAACTATTCTTTTACGTGTAGGTATTCGAGTATGATCGAGCGTGACCCTCCTGACTGATAACAACTTCTTTGTCTTGCAGATTAAAGGCACTCCTGTGTCCTTGAGAGACACAGAGCAAGATTCAGAAAGGAAGAGGGACTGGCACACAGACTGGAGACAACATTACAAAATCATTCTTACTTCAAAACCACAGAAATTATAATAAACTGACAATTGGAAACTAAACGGTAGAGCAAAAGTTAGGATACAACATCATTGTAATGCTTTGTTTTATGGGTCTATAATTTACTAACGATTCCCCAAATGATTCCCTGAGAAGTTTCATTGAAAGAACTGCTCCATTTTAATCAAATGTAATTATTCATATATGTACTTCATATATGTTGAATTGTATGCTCCCTGTAGACAAATTGTTTAGCTGACTTGTTGTCCACTGACTAAACACTCCCGAAATTAATTAATTGGAAGTTGCCAGGGGGGGCAGTGGTTGGGGGATCCTATGCTGTATGTATAGAACTTGTGTGTCATGAGGGAGTGAGTACATACTTTCATAATCACGTTCCAGTTGTCTCCGGTGCATATGGCGTACAGTGTGATCAGGGCCACCCCAAAATGTCTGAAGTTGGCTTCATCATGTAAACCCAGGCACGGGTGGTCATCACTGCATTCTGATAAACACAGAGGCACACAGCACAGACATACAGATATTGACTTCAGTGCACAGTGAACATGTTGGCTTCAACCAATTAAAATCCTTCAGATATGTGTTTGAGTCACTTTCTTATTTTAACATACTGATAGTGTGGCATAAGAGTAGGCCTGTAATATTTATCCAGATTCTGCTATGTTATGGTCCTTTGTAATTTT
>NW_025733327.1:0-497 GCF_021292245.1 Micropterus dolomieu
TAGTGCAGAGCAGTTGTTTGGACACTAGTTTTTCTAAAATCTTTGATATGGAAGGTAATTTGGAAATTGGTCTAAAGTTTTGAGGGAGGGATCCAGACCAGGCTTTTTTGATAGTAGGTTAAAACAAGCAGTTGCAGCACAGTGGTTGGTTAAATGGTTAAAACTGATTTGCCGGTGAGGAGGCAAGGAGAGGAATCGAGGAGGTACAAACTGAGAAATTAGAAAAGGTTTCTTGCTTCTTTGCGTAACATGACACTGGAAGGTTAGAGGTCCTCCAGAGGGAAGGTTTACAACTACAAGTGGACAAGAGGAGGGACGTGGTACTACTAGTACAGGCAGAACATTCATAGTTGCAGTAGTTAGTACATGAAGGAATCACAAACACAGTGTAGAATTAAGGCGGTAAACATTTCTTTATTTGCAGATTATATTGTTATCAAATTTAATAAACATGGTGACAAAAAAACAAAATGATCTGAAGAGATTTTTGTTCTCTA
>NW_025733328.1:0-491 GCF_021292245.1 Micropterus dolomieu
AGCCATGCATCTTGTTTTGTTGCATAGCTTTGTTTTGTGCAAAGGTAGTGTTAGCTAACGCTATGCTTGCTAGCTAGCATCATGTGAAGTGACATGCAACTATTTCTCATTAGCTAGTTTTCTCGAATAGTTTTAACCCTACATTGGGTAGATTTTTTCGAATCAGTTTCATTTTTTTCGGTAATACATTTTGTTTTAAGCCTGGCCAAAATTAGCATCCCAGTAACAGATGCGCTTTGCTAACTAAGCAAGCTAGCTCCTCTTTCTTGTTCAAATATGGTCACTTCCTGTCATGTGAGGTTCTAAAAAAAACAAGTGGTCGACAGCCAAAATGCCAAACTCAAGGCTTTAATACGGTCGACCATAAATAATAATAATAATAATCCTTATTTGTAGAGCACTTTTCAAAAACAAGTTACAAAGTGCTTTAACAAGTGTAAAGAATAATACAAAAAAAAAGATAAGAGCATGAAAATTTAATATAAAATTAG
>NW_025733329.1:0-828 GCF_021292245.1 Micropterus dolomieu
ATAATGAGTACTATAATGTGTCCTGTTCTGTGCACTATGAGTACTATACTGTGTACTGTGTACTATAATGTGTACTGTGTACTATAATGTGTCCTGTTCTGTGTACTATGGGTACTATACTGTGTACTACAATGTGCCCTGTTCTGTGTACTGTGTACTATAATGTGTACTGTGTACTATAATGAGTACTATAATGTGTCCTGTGTACTACAATGTGCCCTGTTCTGTGTACTGTGTACTATAATGTGTACTGTGTACTATAATGAGTACTATAATGTGTCCTGTTCTGTGCACTGAGTACTATACTGTGTACTGTGTACTATAATGAGTACTATAATGTGTCCTGTTCTGTGTACTGAGTACTATACTGTGTACTGTGTACTACAATGTGCCCTGTTCTGTGTACTGTGTACTATAATGTGTACTGTGTACTATAATGAGTACTATAATGTGTCCTGTTCTGTGTACTATAATGTATACTGTTCTGTGTACTGTGTACTGTTCTGTGTATTGTGTACTATAATGTGTCCTGTTCTGTGTACTGTGTACTATGTACTATAATGTGTCCTGTTCTGTGTACTGTGTATTGTGTACTATAATGTGTCCTGTTCTGTGTACTGTGTAGTATAATGTGTACTGTTCTGTGTACTTTTATGTGTACTATGTACTATAATGTATACTGTTATGTGTATTGTTACGTGTACTGTGTACTATAATGTTTACTGTTCTTTGTACTGTGTACTATAATGTGTCCTGTTCTGTGTACAGTGTACTATGTGCTATAATTTGTGCTGTACTGTGTCCTGTTCTGTGTACTATAATGTGTCC
>NW_025733330.1:0-990 GCF_021292245.1 Micropterus dolomieu
GTGTTTGGATTACTGTCACCTGTTGTTGGATTTAACTTGTGTGAATTTAGAAGTAAGCCTGTTTTGTTAGTATTCCTGTTTAGTTTGGACTAAATAAATCTTTATTTGAATTGCAACCTCCTCGTCAGTGTCTGCAACTTGGGTCCACACCTCTGTTCCTCTGCCACTGCACTTGGCTTCTTTGACATTCATCACCCTTTTCTGTAAAGAAACTTGATGGCCTCCCAACAATTCATTTAAATTCAACTCAAAAGAGGATGAAAAGTGCTGATGATCAATGTTTTTGATCAACGTCTTGGAGCATCTGGAGGAGATGTGTTAGGATTAATCTAGGTTAAGGGTGTCTCACTACAGTAGCACATCTGGTATTTATTATAAACTGGGAACAGCTGTGTGCAGCAGCATTAGACTTTGAAGGTGGTCTGATGAATGGATGTGTGACAGTTTCAATCACAAAAACTGCATAAAACTCCTAAAATCCACTGAAGCTGCTCAGTGAATTACAGTTGTTAATGTGAAGAAAGTAGAGATGAAGGATGTAGGCACGGTCCGTAAAATCTTCTTCTGCAAAGACTGGACAGATTTAATAAATTGTTTCACTCACATTTCACATTAATGATGTATTTAGTTGTCCTCCTCCCCAGCTGGTTCTCAGCTGCACAGTAATACTCTCCAGAGTCTGAGGACTGGATGGAGCTGAAGACAAGCTGTGGTTCTTTACTGAGAGGTTTGACATTTACATTCGTCTTGTACCAGGTGTATTTAGCTGCTGGGTTAGCATCACTGCTGCAGGTCAGAGTCACTGAACTGTTCTCCACTATCTCAGCAGAGGGACTCACTGACACAGAGGGAAGCTTTGGAGCATCTGGAGAAGAGATGAACATGAATTACTTAAAGATTAGAATAGGTTATCATGGATGATTGACTATTTTTATTAAAACCTCTCTTTTCTTTTGATTCTCTCTAGTATTTGTCACAGCAGCTGTCCAG
>NW_025733332.1:0-535 GCF_021292245.1 Micropterus dolomieu
ATAAGGAATTGCAGTAATCAAGCCTAGAAGTAACAAATGCATGGACTAGTTTTTCTGCATCATTTTTAGACAGGATGTTCCTGATTTTTGCAATACTAAGTAGGTGAAAAAAGGCAGTCCTTGACATTTGCTTAATGTGAGACTTAAACAACATGTCCTGATCAAAGATAACTCTAAGATTCCTCACAGTGGTGCTTGAGGCCAGGACGATGCCATCCAAGGAAACTTTATCTTTAGATAATGTGTCACGGAGGTGCATGAGCCCCAGAACAATAACTTCAGTTTTATCTGAGTTTAACATTAGAAAATTACAGGTCATCCAGGTTTTAACATCCTGAATGCACATTTCATCTGGCTTGATTGATAGATATAATTGAGTATCATCTGCATAACAATGAAAGTTTATGGAGTGTTTCCTGATAATATTGCCTAAAGGAAGCATATATAAAGTGAACAGGATTGGTCCAAGCACAGTTCCTTGTGGAACTCCATGAGTGACTTTGGTGTGCATGTAGGACTCATTGTTAACATGTAC
>NW_025733333.1:0-6096 GCF_021292245.1 Micropterus dolomieu
ACCCTTATCAGGCCTTGACGTCATGCGGAAGCTGTAAAACAAGGGATGAGACTGCAAAGCTGTAAATGTTCATTGTCACTATGCAGTATTTTAAGATAGTATCGGCATTAAGATGCGTTTTGCGTATTAAGTATTTTTAGTCTTTAATCAGAGAATGTATATAGTATTTAGTTTTATCTTTAGTTCGTTGCTATGGTGGTTGCTATTGACGCTGCTATCGCTGAAAGCCGAAACCACGTCGCTTGCATGACGTAGCCCGCCCGGAAGTATTTTCTTCACTGTCAACCTAAGATATATTTTAATGATATCTTTAGCATTTTTTAACCGAAGAACAGGAACTTCATAACTCAACAATAGTTTAGAGTTTCATGTTAAGGCTTTCACTTTTTTTGGTAGTGGAAGGTTACTGAAGTGCTTTATTTTGTGGGCGGAGTTTGCCTTTTGGACTCCTGTTTCTGCTAAAATATGTGAAATAAACCAAGATAATTACTTTTTCTTAACATGGATTATCTAGATTCAGTGTAAGTAGTAGTTCGGCTGTACTAGATATTTTATATATTCAGTAGGTATATGTTTTTACAACCCTATATTACAACCCTAACTTTGCACACAGGAAAAACTACAACTGTGGTGCTGATTTGACTCAAACTGCATGGCGTGGCTATAGAGAATTGTAGTTTCTAAAACGTATTAACGTTTATGTAGAACTGGAATTTGGAATTTCAACCACATTTGATTGGGCCCCCAGTTGTTGACTATACTCAATTGACAGCTAAGGTCAAGAGCTCTCTTTAACAGTTGGTCCCATGTCTGTAGTCTCTTTCGTTGATGTATTATAAGCATTCAAACATGCACCAAGGTGAAGGTTCAAAGGTCAGTGTTTCAAAGCAGGATCCATTTAGAATCTTCATACTGATATATGGTAATCTACAGGTTGAGACCTTTCCAACGATGTATTGGTTTAGCTCTACAGCAAAGTTTTAAATTTCTCATTTCAGGAGCAAGCCATTCCAGGTCTAGTTTCAAAGAGCACTTTGAAGGCTCAATATATAAAAACAAACATTTCATGTATTTTTTTTTTAGTGAAAATAGTGACCAAAAGAGTCACTCACACACAAACTCTGTGCATTTTTGTTGGGGACACCCTTTGTATATGCTTATCTATTTACGTTAATGCTGCTATGATGGTAAAGAAAAACAAAACATCAATGAATAAGACCATGGCCTTGGGTTCTTCATGACATGACACATAGGCCAAGTGTAGGCCCTGCTGTATCCTGTGTACTTATTTATCAGTTTAAAGATACGGAAGTACGGCATGCAAGCTACGTGATTTCAGCGATGGATGCGTCCATAGCATCTATTACATTTAAAGTTTAAAAAATAAATTGTAGTCTTCAACTGAATGGCAAAGTTTTCACAAGTGTCACTACTGCTCTGACATAAAACATCTTTTTAAAATCCATTTTCCCAAATACCTACCAGTGACAATGCAACAGGAAATTCTAACCATCATGTGTAGGACTGAAAAATACATTAGACCGATGTGAAGCGTCTAATCATATCAACATAAACAGAGATTTATAAACAAATAGGCTTTTCATTTACAACACAGGTACTCAATTCAGTAGAACTTTATTTAGTTCCCCACATGGCACAGTTTAAAAAGGGACCACATCGATGGGGCCAACAAACATCAATAATAAATAAAAGGAATCTTAATTAGGCTGAATGAAAATTTTACTGTTTTCTTCTTACAGCGCAAAATATATGTAGCGCCGAGATTTATATAAATTTCATTTTTAATAGAAAAAACTGCTGCTTACTGTCAACACAGTAAGAAAACTCAAACAACTTAAACTCAACTCAACCTTGGAAAGCAGTAAACATTACATGTTTCCTAACACTGATGCAAAAGGTCAGCGTGTGTGCGTGGTGGTTTGACACTGGCAGTGAAGGCACATGTTGCTTTTAAATCCACATGCAGTGTGTGACCACAGTTGGCACACTGTGCACTGCGACCATGAACGCCACTTCTTTGTAGCATTCTTCTTCTTGTCAACAAAATGGATGTGGCAGACACAGCGCAAACTGCCTCGATCTACCAAAGGAAAAACAAAAATATTTTGGAGGTGAAACCAGTTTGCTGAAATCAACCTATTCAAAGCAATGTTTCAAAGTAAGCTTTTCATTTACAACTGCTGCCAAATTAAAATTTGGGTATTGCACATCAATTCACCAGAACTGACACCCACCATCTCAGATCTTGCTGATGCTGTATCATAAGATACAAGCAGGTCAACAAAGAAGGGTTCCTGGGGCCCATATATGAAAGCGGGTTTAATGAAAACTCTTGAGTTTAACCCTGAAATGAGGTAAACTCTTGGTTTTCCGTTTCAGACCCTTTCAGAAAGCGAGGTAACTTTAGCCCAGAGTCAGTTACAATGGTAACTGAGTGTGAACTATTTTCTTCAATAAACCTTGAGTTTCTCAGTCTCCTCCCTCTGACACAGCGCTGTTTCCTCATTACTTCATTTAAGAGTTTTACCATCCGTGTCAATAAAAATTATCAGCATTTTTTAATGAAGTCTGTTAGGCAGACTAAAATAAGGTGACCACTGACCAGACGTCCCCATTTATGGTTTTCTGTCCCTGGCTATAGGTGTCCCCGGAAAGGTCCCCAATTTTCAATTCTGAAATCTCATCACTACTTTGTTCTTATATTTCCATTTTAGCTTCTTTCACATCTGTTCTATACAGAATTGCACCTGAATGAAAACATTATGTTAAATCTCATTCCACTTCACCTGTAATATTATAATTGTGATTAAATATAAATTAAATAAACTATATTCACTTTTTAAGAAGAATATCTGTTCAAACTCTCCTTATGTTTTGCCTGAGGATTTCCACCTCCAGACGTGTGAAGTATGAGGAATGATTATTTTAGCTGTTGCCATGGTGAATCGTAGTATCATGGCTCAATTCATGCTGCCTGTTTAGAGTGGTGGTGCACACGCTTGACTGAGAGTGAACCTACTCTGAGTTGATTAAACAAACTCAAATCAGCTGTTCTGGAGCCGGAAACTCAATAGTTTCCCATCTCAGGGTAAATAAACTAATCATAATT
Organism: Micropterus dolomieu; assembly: GCF_021292245.1. Classification (NCBI taxonomy): domain Eukaryota; kingdom Metazoa; phylum Chordata; class Actinopteri; order Centrarchiformes; family Centrarchidae; genus Micropterus; species Micropterus dolomieu. The sequence goes on from NW_025733333.1 coordinate 3,131, forward strand.
GATTCTTTATTAATGTGCATTGTCTGCTATGTAGCATTAAAGAGTTCCATCCCTCGTCAAACACTTATCCTGCGTACATGGTCGCGGGGCATTAGAGAGCGTGTTATAATACAATGTGTTGTATTGTGACAATAAACCTACCTACCTGGAGTTCACTGTTAGAGTTTTTTGAACCTGCTTTCTGAAATGGGCCTCTGTCATATTGTTTTGGGCAAAAATGTTCATTGTATGTAAATGTAATATTGATCGTATTTGTTTAAAATGTCATAGCCCTTATGGTGACTACATGAAAAACAATTAACTGAGACACAAACTCATATTGCATAGTTTTTATATAGAGTACATCATGAATGTTATCCTAATTACTAGTATTACATATATATTAATAAATAAACTGATATTTTCAGCCATTTTGATTTCTGATTTTCTCTCTAAGACTCAATAATTTTCAGACTAAGATCTACATAAATCTAGAAGTAATGATTAAGGCACAAAGAATCCAAACAGCTAAATGCTCCGTACTTTAAATTTATTCATTTAGCTGATGCTTTTATCCAAAGCGACTTACAATTGCTATACATGTCAGAGGTTGCACGCCTCTGGAGCAACTAGGGGTTCAGTGTCTTGCTCAGGGACACAATGGTGGATGTCTTACAGTGGGAATCAAACCCAGGTCTCCCACACCAAAGGCAAGCATCTTATCTATGTGCCACCACCACCCCGATGGTGATGGGGTCTGATCCTTTTAAATATCTCTGATCCTTTTAAATATTTCAAAGGAGAGCAGCAAATATAATTTCACCATGTACATCGATGTACAGAGCTGAACTTGAGCTGAAATTGAAGTTTATGATTTATTACTATGATGCATGAGTTTGTATTTTAAAGAATTGTACTGGGCAATACCCTTTGTCTCAAGATGTTTTTATGCTTTAGGTCCCTTATGTCTCTACACAGAGTGGAAAAGGGGTGTTTATGTATTCTGCACTTTCTGCCTTGAATCTGCTCCTGAAAGACTTCAAATCGAATCTTCCTAAAAGCTTTTATATCCAAAATGAAAAAAATTGGATATTTAGTTCGTCTATGCCTCTGTTCCCAAAGCTGTTCCTATTGTAGTATTGTAATCTGTCTAAAACTACTTGTTTTTATCTATACTGAAGTCAATCTTAGCCAGGTCTCCCTTAAAAAATTGATTATTAGTCTCAATGAGACTTCCTGGTTAAATAAAAATAACCACAATTTAGATACCTTCATCTGCAGTCATCAGGATGGCTACATTACTGGTTGTTTCTGAGGATTCCTCTTCCATCTGCTGTGCACCTACAGTACATAAGACAAAACACAACAACAGCCTTCTCAATACAATCAATTTCAATACAAATTTTGAATCTTCATTACAAATTCTTAGTGAAATTTGTTAGCATTTATGCTGTCGATGGTTAAAGTAAATGAATGAATTTAAAGTGTAAAATGATCAAAATACCAAACTTATAAAAGTTGTTTAATGTCACGTCGATAAATATTGTATCTATATATTGTACTTTTCAAACAAGTGAGCTTTTCTCTCTCTGTGTCAAATGTCAATGGCAGACTTCTCAGAACAGAAGTTCTAATTAAGCTTTAATTTAAGCATTAACAAAAACTGATTTGTAGCAATTGGCATTCGAAATGTATTACGATTACAAGAAATACCATTTTCACACATGGCCTCTAATATCTCTTCCACCGACTTCGTCTGGAGGTCATCTGCTGTGTCTGTTGATTTGAAGACATTACACTGTGACACAAAGGTGATTTCACCATATTATTTACATCATACAATAATGTGTACCGTGGTCAAATGTGCTGTGTAATTAGGTAGATTGACCACAGTTACAAATCTAGTAAAGGATGCTTCTTCAGTTTAATAGTAAATATTTATGTAAAGATAAAATAAAAAACAACTCAGCCTACATTCTGCGTTGATGTGTTCTAAACTTCCCTCTGCTGAGTCAGGGGTGGCATTGTGCTGCATCTGATAGATATTTAGGCAAAAAAGGAAGACAAATAAATGGTATTCCTGCATTGCTGGAGAAAACATAATCACACATCTATGTATCTATGAAGGAATACAATTCTCAGGAATGAAAAACAGACAATTTAATTGCTGAATGGTCGAGTGATGATGGGGCAGTAGATAAGACACATGGCTCTTGTGTGGGAGACCTGGGTTCAATTGTGACATCTACCTATGTCTCCCTAAGCAAGATACTTAACTACTAGTTGCTCAAGAGGCGTGCGACCTCTGACATGTATAGCAATTGTAAGTCGCTTTGGATAAAAGCATCAGCTAAATGAATAAATGTAATCTAATTGCTCATTACATACATTTGGATTACATACTTTGAGTATGGTAATCATTGGATGACTTAATTAATATTAATGTTTATTTGGGATGAATTCATTTAAAATGATGAAAGAATCTACAGAAAAACACATCTCACATCACAATTGCTGTCAATCAAGCTTACACCTAATACTGTAATGCTACTATAGTGCCAACTCATACCACTAATGTCAAGCATATGAAGCTTCTTTCCAAACCTCCAACTTCAGCTTCTTCAGATGCTTTTTAATTTTGAGCTCCCTCATCTCAGGGCTAATGTCCTGTGCCTGCCCGTATGCCCTCAGTGCTTCTGCCTCTTGAAAGTATTTCTGCTTCTCGTCTTTCCCTAATGTGGACCACTTGCCCTTAATATCGTTCATTGTGCCTAAGGGAAAAAATAGATGCACAGAAAACTTAACTTTGGAGTCTGCATCTCTTTTTTTAAAGTAAATTCATACAGAGATAATCTGTCCAACACGCTGGATCCCACTTGGGTTGTGAAACCCATTACATTGTAACAAGCCTGTACAACAGGCTTCAATAGACACAGAACTCTTGCACTGATGTATGAAATCCTTCAAATACTATACTACAAATTCGT
>NW_025733334.1:0-459 GCF_021292245.1 Micropterus dolomieu
TACTTGTCAGCTCTACCTGTCACCTCTACCTGTCAGCTTTACTTGTCACCTCTACCTGTCAGCTCTACCTGTCAGCTTTACCTGTCACCTCCACCTGTCACCTCCACCTGTCAGCTTTACTTGTCACCTCTACCTGTCAGCTCTACCTGTCAGCTTTACTTGTCAGCTCTACCTGTCAGCTCTCTAACTTCAGCTCTCTACCTGTCACCTCTACTTGTCAGCTCTACCTGTCACCTCTACCTGTCAGCTTTACTTGTCAGCTCTACCTGTCAGCTCTCTAACTTCAGCTCTCTACCTGTCACCTCTACTTGTCACCTCTACCTGTCACCTCTACTTGTCACCTCTACCTGTCACCTCTACTTGTCACCTCTACCTGTCAGCTTTACTTGTCAGCTCTGTCACCTCTACCTGTCAGCTTTACTTGTCAGCTCTACCTGTCACCTCTACCTGTCAGCTCCA
>NW_025733335.1:0-1674 GCF_021292245.1 Micropterus dolomieu
ATTGGTGACCTCTCATTGGTTGTTCTTGATTGGAATTTACAGCAGCTGTGTGAATTATCTCTTAAGTGCAGAACATAAAAGCCAGGTGAAACACCACCATCATACACACCCTGTTTAGGTTAGGGGTCAGTTGTAGTTGAAGGCAGCTGCTGGAGTGAAAATGGAGTTAGTGCATGCTGTGTGTTTGTTGTTGCTGTTTTGTTCTGCCTGTAGTTCTTTTGAAAGTAGATCTGAGGATGGCCTATTTTTGGAAGATCCTGAATTAGTGTGGGCGAGAATGGAGACAATGATGAGTAAAGAAATGACACCAGCCCCTGCACCTGAAACCAAATTGTTGAGGAGTGCATCAGGTAGTGGATCGCCTGAAGCCAAAAATGTTCCTCAGTATCTGGCTGTCCCAGCCTCTCAGACCCTGAAACAGGTTTTCAAGCCAGAACAGGGTGCCAGAAGCCTCCCTAACTTGGCTAACGAAATGTTACTTGTGACTGCTGCCCCTATTCCGGCAATTGGCGCAACAGCCGGGACAAAGTTGGTTGAAATCCTGTGTCATGTTGACAGAATGTATGTGAGAATCAGGAGAGAGGTCTTTAAGACTCGTGACGCATACAAATACTTGACACTAGGCACCTGTCCTGTTAACAAAGGTACCAAAGAACATTACTACCTTGAGTACCTTCTGAGAACTGAATGTGGATTTGAGAAAAAGGTTGGTAAAGCTGTTCCTCTCAATTGCTGTATCATTCAGTCAGTTCTAGTTTGTGACTGCAACCAACATGTGAATGTTTATGTTCCAGAGTCATCCAGATTATCTGTCCTTTAGCAATGTGCTCCACTACAGGCCGACCGGTCCAGTTTTAAGGGAAATGCCATTTGATATTCCCCTGAACTGTAACTATCCCAGGTAAGATTTAGATTAGGTTCTTTAGTATGATTGTATAATTTTGTTCTATTACAAATCTTAACTACCAGCATTTCCTTAAGACCAAGGACATATTGCAAGACTACAGGGCAATCAATGATTTCTGTCTTCAAATTTTGTATTGTGAGTTTTCACTTGACTATTGCAGGTTTTTCCACTCCTATAAAGTTGGCTTCTATCCTGATCGAATGGGTGCAGTTTTCAAACGACTCCAACCTAAAACTAGTTTCACCCTTACTCCTCAAGATGGTATGTTCCCATATTTTAAATGCACTGTCACCCAGTATTTTCAGCACAAGGCCTGTTATATGTTAGATGTGCAACTTGGACAGAAGAGGGAGCGCTACAAAATGTACATTATCCTTAGTTTTGTAACATGGTGAGGTTAATGTGGATGATGACGTACTTCTGAGGTGGTATAAATCGGGTTCTTTAATGGGCAACAAAGATGTCTGACAAAACTTGTGTGGACAAGGATTACATGGGGAGCTAAATGCACACCTGTATTTGACACAAATGGGAAGCTGTGTTCAAAATGAATCCAAAGCTAGACAAACCCTGGAGTCAAATATTTACCATTTTAGAAAAGGCACCCTAGCACCTGATCTGTCAAGCATTTGTAAGTGTACTCAAAATATGCCAGCATAAAATACTAAAGCATGTTCTACAAGTACTCAGAACTCATCACTGCATATTCTGCTGGAGCTTAAAGGAACCAAATGTATTCCTTGCATAGCAAATGTATGCAGCAGCCC
>NW_025733336.1:0-611 GCF_021292245.1 Micropterus dolomieu
AGAACAAAACCAATAGGGCTCCAGCAGCTTTGCTGCTTGGATCCCTAAAAACTGGACCATCAACATGTGGTAAAGGGTGTCTGAGCCCTTGACATCAGTCCCTCACAGAAGCAAACAGCCTAATCTTGTGTTTAGTGTTACTTGCTCATCATATTTCTTTGAATGACAACATTTGTCCATTAGGACGTAGAAAGCAGTGTTACGTAAACAATCCATGGAAATTGACTGTCTGTTGTCACACATCATTCAGGAAACCCATACAGATAAAATAGTAGAATATTTGCTATTCAGAGCTGAAACTATCCTCTCACAACATGAAGGGACGCAGCCGTTCAAGTGGCCGTGATCGTATAGTGGTTAGTACTCTGCGTTGTGGCCGCAGCAACCCCGGTTCGAATCTGGGTCACGGCAGAAGGTGTCAGCGGCCTTGTTTTTTATTCAGTTGCTTTACTGTACTCCGAAATCTATTTCATTTTACGTAGTTTTAAACCCGATAGCTCAAGTAAATTTCCCTGTGTCAGGCCCCATACTTTCCAACTGACCTATTATTTGACCGGCGTCCCCCCACACATGTCTATGACGAACAAGACCACTGCCGTTTGTAATCACTG
>NW_025733336.1:636-1497 GCF_021292245.1 Micropterus dolomieu
GCAGGGCTAGTGGCGCAATGGATAACGCGTCTGACTACGGATCAGAAGATTCTAGGTTCGACTCCTGGCTAGCTCGTTCTGCCCTTTAGCTTGTAAATTGCTCAAGCTTCAACAGCAATGTTCTGTCTCTATATACCGTGTGTCATGGTACATTTACATGTGAATGGAGCCAAATCAAAGAATGCGGCAATGATCGGGACCCAAGCGACTCGTGAAAAACCCAACGTTTGAACTTTTCAGAGGAGAACAACAGACGCAGATCACTTAAGAGATTAAAGTAATGAAAGAATTTGGATTTGAAGATAATTGCGGAAACGCAAACTTAATTTTTACAGCATCAGAGAGTGTAATTTTATGTACCTGACTACTGGGTGAAATGTTCAACCCAGATGCGACATTTTGTGTTTCCAAGATTTAAAGTTTAAGCTGCACAAACACTTTTAGGCAGAGAAAGATAAGAAGAAAGTGTCACGGGATCCAAATAAAATAGAAAAGTCAGACCCACTATGACCTGAACACCTCCATTGTCATCGAGTCTGTCTCAGCCACCTGGGGGTTTCAACTCTGGAACGTCAGATCTCCAGAGTAGGTGACTTGCTGACTGAGTCACTTACTGGTGAGAAGCGCCTTCTACACAACATCTCACAAGTTGAGGTAGTGACGTCACATGTGCCAGACCCGGATAGTTTTGTCACTTTAAACTTCAAACGCTTACAACAGTGAAGATGTTGGTGAGAAAAAAAAAATTCAAAATCATGCGTCATTCTGCCGGTTTTGGGTGTGTTGTTTCATACAAATCCAGCCAGCGAATTACGAGGTATCAGCGTTTTGTAAGTGTTGCACCCCCTAGTGGAAGAAAAT
>NW_025733337.1:0-1078 GCF_021292245.1 Micropterus dolomieu
ATACATTTATTTATGTCAACTATGTATTTGTCTACGTGTAGCACCTTATCACCAAAGCAAATTCCTTGTATGTGTAAAACACTACTTGGCAATAAAACTCCTTCTGATTCTGATAGTGGATGACATTTAAACAAAAATGAGCACCTTTTGAAAGTCAGAACTGATTAAGGTATTATTGTGAATCATTCAGCTCCAGAGTGCATATATTGTCACATTATGCCATGTTAAACTGTTAAATCACTAGTGAACATGTAACATGTTGACTGTACATGGCCCGTTGTTGTCTTCTGTAAAATAATTGTTAAAGTTTCAGAGTGAATGTACAAAGGTAGTCATGTGTTTAAGTCTCACTGATGTAAACAAACCTTGTACAAAAACATGAATGACTTAGATTTAGTGTCTGCAGCACTGCTACTACAACTACTGTAAAGACCTTTGGGAGTGACGTAGATTCCACTGCTGTTTTGAATTTTGGTGGTGGAGTTATATTTTACCGACAGACAGATTTTGAAACATAAAAATTGTTGATCTTTATTGAAATAAGGTTTAATCAGTGAGGGAGCTTTAGGATCATTGTACAAATAACTCAACAGCTGCAGGTGCAGGTTTTGGTCACTAGATGCCGCCTGTGCGTGCTCGCTGGTGACGTCACGTTTGCAGGAGCTAAAAGCCCGATGAGAGCAGATGACCCTCGCCGGGTGCGGTGGCACGCGCCTGTAATCCAAGCTACCGGGAGGCTGAGGCTGGCGGACCGTTTGAGCTCAGGAGCTCTGAGCTGCAGCGGACTATGCCGATCGGGTGTCCGCACTAAGTTCGGTATCGATATGGTGCTCCTGGGGGAGCCCGGGACCACCAGGTCGTCTAAGGAGGGGTGCACCGGCCCAGGTCGGAAACGGAGCAGGTCAAAGCCCCCGTGCCGCTCAGTAGTGGGATCGCGCCTGTGAATAGACGCTGTAGTGCAGCCTGAGTAATACAGCGGGACCCAGTCTTTTTACACTCTTCCTACTCTTCAACAAACAGCTGGGACAACACGCACCGTCAACTACAAGCTCTTTATGTCCTATAGCTGCTTCATTAT
>NW_025733338.1:0-490 GCF_021292245.1 Micropterus dolomieu
ATCTCCCCTTCGGTCCACTGGGTGACTGGATGCAAGTTTCCTAAACATGCCGGCAACCTGGGACAGACAGGAACTGGGCTTTCTGAGATGAGTTTGAAATGTTTTGAATGATTTCATGTGTACAATGACAAATGGAAGGATGTAACTTTTTTCTCTCTGGCTTGGGCCGGGTATTAAAGGTATGGTTTCAGGTCAAATTTTTTGGCCTGTGCAGAAATCTAGTTTGTCCCCAATCTGTCATATAAGGGCAACATAAAGGACAGGGTAGAGGGAGGCTGAAAATAGAGACAACATACTTGGCATCTTTAGATACTCATCAGCAGTAGCTGCCCGGTTCTGCTCTGTATAATTCCTGGAAAAAAAGAGGTTCCCCTTCGAGGGAACTCGAACTGCGTCGGTTACGACACTATGGGAACGCCTCTAGGCGAAGCAGGTCTGAACGTGAATGAAATCACTCCAATCCTATTGGCCTGTTGCTAGAACGGTAAGG
>NW_025733339.1:0-1022 GCF_021292245.1 Micropterus dolomieu
CAACAACATAGATGCCCTGCTGTTTTAGAGCAGAGGCTGGGGTATCTACATTATCAAAAGACCTTCCACCATTTAGCAGGATCAACATTTGTGGAACACCTTGGAGGCGCCTGCTCCCGGAGGAGTTTGTGAAGACGTTGTCCCTGACATATTGGAGGGCTGCCCCGGTGTTGAGGGGTCTGCCTCCTCTGTGTCTCAGCCCTCTGACCGAATCCAGAATATCATCTCGTGTTTTGTATCTTTTCAGATCGAAATGGACCTCTGCATCTCTGCTGTACTGGACCACAGAGACACGGTCTTTGTTTTCTCCCACATTGAGTTTCTCCACCACTCTCTCAACAAAATCACGCATGGCAGGGAAGCCATTCCTTGTGGCATCAGAACCATCCAGAAGGAATACGATATCCTTTTTGGCAGTGTCAACTGAGGAAATACAGGAATACAAAAAATAAAAAACCTTTGCAAAAAGTACTCTGATTGACTGATCATCAAGCGGTGGACATTTTTTTGAAAATCACTTAACAGTGCCTACTTCAATTTTAAACAGTGGGAAAGCACACCACCACCTCTCTTTCAATGAACACCTGGAGCTAAACAAGTATCACAATTTCTTTGCCACATGTAAGGTAAAACAAGTGAGGTAGCATTTCGGGCCAGCAAGAGGCTGTGCTTGTTAACATACCAAATACAGTTGGTGATTCTGGGGCGACGCCAATAACCACAGCCTCCACGGAGGACTTAAGTTGCTGTTGGACACTGGGAAGGTCAGTGAATTCAGACACAGATAGAGCATAACTGGGATCGTGGGATATCTTCTGCAGTTCGCTGCTATCAGAGCTCCCGGTTCCAATTGTAATGGTCAAGACACCCAGCTGTTTGAGAGCAGAGGCTGGTACATCAACACTGTCAGAAGACTTGCCACCACTTAGCAATATTAGGACCTGTGGAACTCCTTCCACACGCCTGCTTCCGGCAGAGGCCGTGAAGACATTATCCCTCAAGTACTGGAGAGCTGCTCCAGT
>NW_025733340.1:0-526 GCF_021292245.1 Micropterus dolomieu
TATATATATATTCATAGAGGAAGAATACTCACGTATTGGTAACCCTGTGACATTTCCTCTAGTGTTGTCTGGCCAAAACTTCCACTTTTACAGAAGAAGTAGTAAAACCCAACCAAGAGACATGCATTACATGCTTCCCGGTGTTAGGCCTCACTTCCAGGACTACAGAGACAGGCCTGAAGACATAGAGCCCCAGTCTAAAGCCTGGCCAGCTACCTGTCTAAAACAAAAGGTTGGAGAACAAAAGAAAAGCTCCAAAAAACCCAGTCAGTTAATTTACATTCACCTGTTAATTGTAAGTTGAAACCGAAACAACAAGTTCTTCCACCACTGTGTGAGCAGTAAAAGGAGACACATACAGTGGGGGGGGAAAGTATTTGACCCCTTGCTGATTTTGCAGGTTTGCCCACTTACAAAGAATGCAACAATCTACAATTTTAATCATATGTACATTCTAACAGTGAAAGACAGAATCCCAAAGAAAATTCCAGAAAATCACATCATATGAATTTATAAAAATTGATAA
>NW_025733341.1:0-1762 GCF_021292245.1 Micropterus dolomieu
CATATCATTTCTAAAGGAAGTGTCAGAAAGTGTCGGGAACAAAGCATTGGTTACAACATAAAATGAAGAAATGTCAGGGATCCTTGCTGAAAATTAACTTATTTAGATTCTTTTCAACAACAACATGTCTTCCTCTACTCTCTTTGTTTGTTTCCCTGTTCTTCCTCTTAAAGTGCTTGTCTGGTACTGAGGTTGCAGAACTGGTGTGATGGGAGAATGAAAAACACACAGACGTTACTGTTTCATTTATTTATTTTATTTTTAATATTTTTTTATTTTTTTAACACACACGCTTACCGTTTTATTTATTTATTGTATTTTAATTTCATTTTTATATATATAAATACATATTTTTATTTTTAACACACACACACACGCTTACTGTTTTATTTATTTATTTTATTTTTAATATATTTTTAGTTTTTTAAACACACACACACATACACACACTTACTGTTTTATTTAATTTAATTTTTTATATATTTTTATTTTTAACACACACACACGCTTACTGTTTTATTTATTTATTTTATTTTTAATATTTTTTTTTAACGCACACACGCTTACTGTTTTATTAATATATTTTAATTTTTTTAACACGCACCTGAAATATTTCTCTGTGATTTATTTACCTGGTAACCAGAGACTACCTGACAACAACACAGTGACCTACAGCAGCGTGAAAGCTTCCTCTTCTTCTGCTGGAGCCTCAGCTGATCCCAGCGACCTCTACGCCACCGTCAACAAACCAAACAAATAAGAGACCACAGTGTAGTTACAGCTCATATCATTACAGGTAATTTACACTGAGAACTGATAAATGTTTTATTATTTGAATTATTTTATGATAATATATGGGACATTTAGCTTGATGAACTTGCTGTGAGGCACTTTAATGTGCTAGTGCTGTGTTGTAGTTAAACATGTATTAGTTTTTACTGTTATTTCTGTATCAACTGTTATTATTTGAAATGCAGTCATCAACATATATTTCTGTAGAGGTTTAACACCTCCAGAGCTCTTCACACCTTCAACAACTTCTTCTTCCTTTCATGTGGTGAAACGGGTCATTGACACAAATAAAGTGTGAACTTTTTGTGACAATGCTAAATGGTAAGTAAAGGCTGTTAAATGCTTCCTTTCTTAGCTCCTTTAGCAAAGGCTACACTGGACAGTTCTTTATGAAAGGAAAGGAGATAATGCTTTCCCACAATTCCTTGCAACAGCAGCCTTTAGAGCGACTCACCATTAGTTTCACCACGATAGACACCCATAAATGTACAGGAGCATCTAAAAAAATTACAATATCTTGGAAAAGTTTATTTGAACTGAACCAGACTGAGAGATTAAAGGATCAGGAAACATTTGCAGGTGTTTTGAATTGATTCTCAGGTCAATTTTTATATATTATATTTATAACTTTAATTATAATTATGAATTTAAAAAACTGAGATGCACCTGTAGAAACAACAGAGCATCTATTTAACAAATGTATAAAAATATCAAAAGCACCCATCCCAGGAAACTCTATATTTATGTTTGAGTATAATTCACTCAACTTTCTCTACTTGTATATTGATTTTGTTATTATATCGTGTCAGCATTTTAATCCTTTTTGTTTTTTCAGCTGTATCTATGTTGTTGTTACTTCCTATGAGCAGCCTAACTGATGGTTAAATGTACCAAATGAAACATCCTTTCTTAGGAGGTGTGATTCTGTGTTGGACAGGAAACCTTTTGAAGTGAGCAGCATTGAGTTTGT
>NW_025733342.1:0-874 GCF_021292245.1 Micropterus dolomieu
TTATTTATCTCCGGCCCACACTCCAGTACAGTAGGTGGTGGTAATGCACCAATAATGTTGGATGCCAACCGCCGTTAAATAACACAGAAGAAGAAGAATTCAGTGAGGTCAGTTTGTTCAGTTCATATCCTGGTTTGCGTATAGTTATGTTTTGTTGACCTCTTTTATAGGCCTAGATGTTAAGTTTTTGGTTTCTATTGTTCAACATTTTGGGGGTAAATAAAAAACCCTGTTTTCAAAAAGAAACTCCTGGTCTCCTCATTGCCAGACTGTTTGGTCCCTAACATAGATATTAGATATGTATGTCAGTCCAGTGACTGTTACCTGACAACAGATTTGCCTCTCATTCCCCGGTGCTGCCAGTAAGTCAGCCTGCCGAGTGAAGACAGACTCCCAGGAGGACCCATGGGAGCGCTGAACAGTTAGTTCATTCCTGCTCCACAGTAGCCGAGATGTCAGATGAAAAATGAACAACTCAAACCCAGAGACCCACAGTTGAGAGTCCTGAACTAATTTCCTTGCAGCTGCTGTGTAACGAGTGAACGTAAGAGTCCAAGACTATTCACGCATGCGTGAAAATGAACGAATTACTCACTGAGACAACCCGTTCCTCCTGAGTCACATATAAGATTAGGTCAAATGAACGAAATGTTCTTTGAACGACACAACACTAACTAGTGCTTGCTTTTTATGCTTCTATAATGATTAAGTAGGCTACGTAGTAAAACATTTTCTTTTTTGTCTGATTTAACAGTGTTTATTGTGGATATCCAATCGGAAGTCTGTAACGGGTATTTTATTTAGGAAATTGACCGTTTCTCTGCTGTTTCTGACTTCCTGCACGGTTCACATGCGCTGTGCTGCTTTACACTGG
>NW_025733343.1:0-720 GCF_021292245.1 Micropterus dolomieu
TTAAACAGCAAGGCAATTGAAAACATGAGAGCATTAGAGGGAAATAAAAAAAGACATTGAAATTCAATTTTAAAAGGGTGAAAAAGAAAAGAAAAACAGATGATATAGACAAATTCATTAACAATGATGTGTACAGCAAACAGTGGAAGGCAGCAAAACGCCGTAGATGAGTCTAGTCTGCCAAATAAAAGAACTACAACTCCCACAATGCCGCAATGGGGTGGGCTTCACGTGATACGATCCGTCAGCTTCATGTAACCAGGAAACATGGCGGATGTAGAATAGTGATGGCAAGTTCGAGTCTTTTGACAGACTCGTTCATTCAAATCTTACAGAAGCGCATTGTATTCACCAAAGAAAAAATAAATTGGAAGCCTTATGTCAAAGATGTCATAATTCCGAGAAGAAATCTGGATTTTGTAATTATCTCGTAATTATGACAAAAGATCTCGTAATTAGAGATAACTGGAAAGGTGCCATTTATTACTGTGCTCAGTAAAGTTGGAAATATATTCACAGATTCGAGCTTCCGGGATCAATAACTCGTAAGCAAGACGTGTTTAAAACACAAACGACTCCTCTTTATTATCGTAGTTAAGTAGCTAGACAACAAGCTACAAGTACATTTTCACCTAAATGAGTCTTCCTAGGAGCGGCACAAATAACATTGGTCTCTACGTGCAGCAGGCCGTGAGACGAGTGCGCAGGGATCGTCTACAA
>NW_025733344.1:0-617 GCF_021292245.1 Micropterus dolomieu
GGAGGGATGTAGGGGTCGAGAATGGAGGGGTCTAGAATGTAGGGGTCGAGAATGGAGGGATGTAGGGGTCGAGAATGGAGGGGTCTAGAATGGAGGGGTCGAGAATGGAGGGATGTAGGGGTCGAGAATGGAGGGGTCTAGAATGTAGGGGTCGAGAATGGAGGGGTCTAGAATGTAGGGGTTGAGAATGAATGGATGGAGGGGTCTAGAATGGAGGGGTCTAGAATGGAGGGATGTAGGGGTCGAGAATGGAGGGAATGTAATTAAATTTTGTTTACCCAGGTCTTTTTTCATGTCCTTTCGTAGGATTAAATTAATGCTGTAACGTCCTGAGTAAATACTTTGTGTGTGTGAGACTTCATAGTATAGTCCTACTCCATGTGACTATGATGTTACGTAAATCTCTGGTGCTTATCAGTCGGTTGTCAGGTAAGACATGTGTTATGAGACGAGGACGGTGGACTGTATCTATGTGTCTGCATTGCACCGCTGTTGTAGAGTAAAGTTATGTGAATGGAAACATCAAGCAAAAGCAAAATTGTCACATTTTATCTTATCAAAGTACAAACACACCCCAAAAAGCTTTAGTGTGTTAAATATTAATGTTTTATAATAAA
>NW_025733345.1:0-945 GCF_021292245.1 Micropterus dolomieu
AGGATATCGTCGACATAGCTGTCCTCCTCTAACACTCGACGCTCTTCCTCAAGATGGCTAAACTGGGGGAGATTTGCTGTCTCTCTCATGGCGAGTTGAGCGATGCAACCTGCAGGCTTGTCACCAATGTTAACCCTTGTGACTGCATACTCGCCCAGCTCCTCCTCCTCGGAATCACGCCACAGAAACCTATGCAAATGTACCTCCTGATCATCAAGCCACACTGAATTGTACATTTTCCTTATGTCTCCCAAAGCCGCAAAACGTCCCCTCCGGAACCTGAGAAGCACAGCACGAATAGAATTGAGGACGTCAGGGCCCTTTAACAGGAGATCATTCAGACTCACCCCTCTGCACTTCTGACTACTGTTCCAAACCAGTCTCACCGGAGTTGTGACTGAGTGTGGGTTGGGTGCGATGAGGTGGCTAATGTACCAGACTGGGCCAGTCCATGTCTGAAGGACGTCTTTAGACAACTTCATTGCAGCTCAGCGCTCGACCATCTCGTGAACTTGAGCAGCATAGGCAGCTTTCCACTCCGACTCCCTGGTCAGCTGTCTCTCAGTCCTGAAGAAAGTTGCCTCAACTGCACTCCTGTTGCTTGGTAATGTGGCTGGATCTTCTATCCAGGGGTACTTGGCGTGCCAGTGAGGCCTCTCACTGTGCTCATCAGCAACTACATATGTGAGCCCATTCTTTACCACCTCCAACTCCCTTTCTTCAGCGAGGGTCATTTCTTTGCCGCCTGGGTGGCAGTTTCCACAGCGACAACCTCCACATTTTGGAATGCAGCCAGCACCGATACTTTCCCATTTCCACCACTCGAGGAAGCTGGATGTTGTAGTTAAACAACTGAATCCCTGAGGTTGCTGGCTTTGTTGACGATGAATGGGGACCACGCAGGTGTGTTCTTCATACTTCACAGCAGCAGTTCTCATAGACCTT
>NW_025733346.1:0-605 GCF_021292245.1 Micropterus dolomieu
CTGATGCCTATCATGTCATTGGACTGGCCTACAAGTTCTTGCTTACACTCTCTTTCAGTCAAGTGGCCTGTGAGAGGACCTTTTCTACACTCAAGTTTGTAAAGAACAGACTGAGGAGCACCCTGACACAGGAGCGTCTTGAGGCATTTGTGCTAAAGTGCACAGAGAAAGAGATCCTAATGACTTTAGACAACGATGGAGTCATAGACAGAGGTGCAGAGTCCAGTGAACTCCTCCAAAGATGGCTGGTGATGTGAGGTAGGACAGTTTTAGGTTTTTAGGAATTTTAGGCCTGTATACCTTGGAGGTTGGTTGTTTCTGTTGACTGTACACATGACATGCTAGCAGTTAGCAGTATACTGTGACTTATGTGTTCCAGATTAGGTTTTGCTGACCTGGTCATGTTCAGTGCAGTGGTGACTTGCTTATACAACCTGAGGAGGCAGGTGCCATAATTCAGTCGGCACCGTCTTTAAAAACCCCCTATGAATTCATCTTCAACACAAGTTTCATTATCCATAAAACAGCTTTTCACTCCTGAGCCTCCACCTCAGCACTGGTTGGTGACAGTCCTTCAAGTCACACATTAACCACCAGGTATATGG
>NW_025733347.1:0-758 GCF_021292245.1 Micropterus dolomieu
CGATTTTCAGTCTGCCTGCTCTTCACCTGCTCAATATTCCATCCTTTTAACCCACAATAAATACTTCTCCCTTTCTGTGTCCTGCACTTGGGTCTCCTTGCCGTGCTTTAACAAAGTTATCACTTAGTTAGCCTAGCTGTGAGAATAAATAAACGGAGCGCTCTCTCTCTCTCTCTCTCTCTCTCTCTCTCTCTCTCTCTCTCTCTCACGCAGACAGACCATCTTCAGTTATTACCACCTGCACTGAGTCCCGTCAGGTTACAGCTGAATACAAGAATCAACTGAGCTCCTTGTAACCAAGACCAAACAGCTCCCACCATGAGCAGGCACATGGCCACAGACTGGTTAACAAGTACAATCCTTTAATGCCAGTTAAATGTTCCAGTCTCTGCAATAGGATCTGATGGTCAATGGTATCAAATGCAGCACTAAGATCTAATAAAACCAGTACAGAGACAAGTCCTTTGTCTGATGCAATAAGGAGGTCGTTAGTAATTTTCACCAGTGCTGTCTCTGTGCTATGATGAGCTCTAAATCCTGACTGAAAATCCTCAAATAAACTATTGCTCTGTAGAAAGTCACACAGCTGTTTAGCAACTGCTTTCTCCAGAACCTTAGAGAGAAATGGAAGGTTAGATATAGGTCTATAGTTGGCTAAAACATCCGGATCAAGTTTGGGCTTTTTCAGAAGAGGTTTAATTACAGCTACTTTAAAGTACTGTGGTACATAGCCTGTTGATAAAGATAGATTGATCATA
>NW_025733349.1:0-2939 GCF_021292245.1 Micropterus dolomieu
TTCTAATCCACCAACTTAGTGTTGATGAAGACTAAACAGAGAGATCACAGCCTTCTTTATACTTGCTGGAGCTCACAGTTCCTCAACACTGCAGATATGACGCCTCTGTTCATCTCAGTGTTGCTGGCTGCTGTGTGCCTTGGTATGAACACAACTCTGGTTCTCTGATATCAATCCAACATTGACATGATTCTTTAACAGCACACTGATACTGTTTGTTGCTGTTTTACAGAATGCAGAGCACAAAAAGACAACGTGCTGCAACCAGAAGGAGACGTGACTGCTGCTGAAGGAGAGCCAGTAACACTTGGCTGTCTATATAACAGCAGTTCAACAAATCATAATCTCTTCTGGTACAAACAGGATGGAAACAACAGCCCTGAATTCATGTTGAGCCGCATGCAAGGGGTCGAAGTAAAAACAGAGGCTGAGTTTAAGGAGAGATTTTCATCCACACTGGATTCCACTTCTAGATCAGTTCCTCTGAAGATCCAGAAGCTTCAGCTGTCAGACTCTGCTGTGTACTACTGTGCTCTGCAGCCCACAGTGACAGGAAACCCCTAAACTCTGTACAAAAACCTTTGGAGCAAAGACAACAGAATACTCCACAACGTCCACTAGAGGGAGTCACACACTGTTAAACTTCAGTGTGATGATGAAGTCTTGAATCAGTTTACTCCATCACCAGGATTGTGATGTAAAACTTTAGAAATGAAGCCACTAAAAATATATTTACCCTAAATGAATAAACGTGTTTAAATGTTCTAGGTTTAAAATATTTCGATAAGGCCTAAAATAGCTAGCATGTAGTAGTTGTTCAATTCTTTATTTAATCACAACATCAGTTTCCATTCACTACCAAAGACCAGGCCAGTAAAGATATGGATTTTGAATATGGGATCAGAGTGATGAATGAGGTAATGGAAAGGTGAGAGATGGAGAGTTGAGGGGAGGGATCATGGTGATGGATGGAAGGAAGAGAACGATGGATCGGTGGCAGGTAGGCAGGAGGGATCCAGGGGAGTTGAGACTGAGGGGGGAACAGTCTCTTCATGTGCTCTGTATCACATAGAACCCCAAGAAGAAACTTCAAATGGAAAGATGTTTCAGACAGAGGCGGAGCCAGACGTTGTAAACATTCGGGGCTTAGCACAAACCTAGGGGGGTCCGGGGCCATGCACCCCCGGGGAGATTTTTTCCCATTAAGCCGGCTACGTGCACTATTTTTCATGCTGTTTGAGATGAAAGAATGCCTAACAACCTAGACACTATCTGGGAAAAAGATGAATGTTGCTTTG
The DNA here is from genome assembly GCF_021292245.1 of Micropterus dolomieu. Lineage (NCBI taxonomy): Eukaryota > Metazoa > Chordata > Actinopteri > Centrarchiformes > Centrarchidae > Micropterus > Micropterus dolomieu. Next base: position 1,299 of record NW_025733349.1, read on the forward strand.
GAAAATAATCGTCCTGTAGAGCTCCAATCTATTTTGGATTTAATTGTTCTCCAGCTGGAGTTAATCCAAAACACAACTAATGTTGAAGATCACTCATTTTCTCTCCTGGCAACTAAAAAGAGACAAAACTTATCTGATGTTTCTGTTTTTAACTTACATAACCAAGGTACAGTAGAAATATGGTGTTTCTGATCATCACTGGAGGTGGGAATCTCTCAGCACCTCATGATTCTATTTGATTATAAAACATTTATAAAATCTTTGAATAATCTCTTTGTGTATGTGATTAGTGGATAATTACTAAACATTTCATTTACACATTAAAATCCAAAACGTCTCATTAGCTTAGTTTACATCCCTAATTTACTTTAATTTCAGCTCCTTCATGGTCACCACCGTCCTTCTCTCAGCCCTAAACTTAATATGCAATAAAGATTAAATGCATATCTTATTCTCTTTACTTCTGGCATCTGTGCTCCCTTCACTCCTTTCTTCTAAACACATTTTCATCTCTTGTCCCTCTTCCATTTCACCTGCTTTCACTTTTTATTTCTTCTGGAGTCCCTGGATCACCAGTTTGTAGTTAATCCAGCTGCTGTGACGCCCGTCCTTCCTCTTCCCCAGCTGACTCATCTGGGGGACAAAATAATAGTCTCAGACTCAAACACAGTCAGATCGGCTGACAGTAGCTAGCGAGTGGTGATGAGTGGATGAAGCATTATGAAGCTTTGGGGCTTTAAGCTAAGCAAACACAGCTGCATCTGGAGACGTGTAAAACTTTTAGACTGAGGCCGAGACGCCACCACAACTGGCTGAAACTAATAACTTTAGTCTCATGTGTGCAATAAAAGTAAAAAAGGGTTAGGGTTAACCTGACTTTGGTTGATATTTATGAGATTCAGACATGTGATGTGATTGGACAGTGATATTCATTAAACTAGCCTGTTATTACTTTTGTTACATCAGTACAGGAACATCTCAAATCTAAAAAAACTGAATATGGTGGAAAAGTTCATTGTGAGCACCAGAACCAGACAGAGATTAAAGGCTTAAGAAACTTTTGCAGGTGTTTTGAGTTAATTAGCTGATAAGAGCTCTTCTCAGGTCGACATTTCTCTATAATAAATCATTTATTCTGAAATTCTAATACATTTTGTTTTACTAGAGTTTTGATTCTATGAGCTGTGAGCCCTAATCATCAAGATTAAAATGAAAAAAAGGCTTGAAATATTTATAAAATGAGATTTTTGAATTAAATTATGGAAGAAAATTATTTTACAGCAGATGCACCTGTAGGCTACTTGGTATATTTGTCACCAGGAGGAAATGTCCTCATACTTTCTCATACTCTCTCATGTCTTTCTAATCTTTATCTCCATATTTCTCAATTGTTCTCTCTTCTTATCCCACTAATGTGCTGAGATCGGCTGGAAAACGCCCTGAGATGATCATGTGATACAAAATCAGGCACAATGTGTTGAAAGTGTGCGCTTCACAGGAGGGAAACGAGCCTCAGAATCAGCCGAACATCTCTAATAGTGAAATAATATCACCTAATAACATCTAACTAGCCAGAAATACAGTGACTGAACTCAAGTGTTACAGCTGCAGACTCACAAACCTGAAACACTTGTTCACTGT
>NW_025733351.1:0-819 GCF_021292245.1 Micropterus dolomieu
ACAACTCCCCCTACCACAACAACTCTCCCTGAAACAACTGCACCTACCACACTCCCTACAACAACACCTACCACAACAACGCCCCCTACAACGACTCCACCTACCACAACAACAACTCCACCTACCACTACAACGCCTCCTACCACAACAACTCTCCCTGAAACAACCACAACCACGCCCGCTACCACAACACCACCTACCACAACAACTCTCCCTACAACTCCACCTACCACAACGCCCACTACAACAACTCCCCCTACCACAACAACTCTCCCTGAAACAACTGCACCTACCACACTCCCTACAACAACACCTACCACAACAACGCCCCCTACAACGACTCCACCTACCACAACAACCACGCCACCTACCACTACAACGCCTCCTACCACAACAACTCTTCCTGAAACAACCACAACCACGCCCCCTACCACAACACCACCTACCACAACAACTCCACCTACAACTCCACCGACCACAACTCCCCCGACAACAACACCACCTACCACAACTCCCCCTACAACAACTCCAGCTACTACAACAACTCCACCTACCACAACGACCACTACGACAACTCCACCTACCACAACAACGCCCCCTACGACAACTCCCCCTACCACAACAACTCTCCCTGAAACAATTGCACCTACAACACTCCCTACAACAACACCTACCACAACAACGCCCCCTACGACAACTCCCCCTACCACAACTCTTCCTACCACAACAACTCTCCCTGAAACAACCACAACCACGCCCCCTACGACAACTCCCCCTACCACAACAACTCTCCCTGAAACAATTGCAGCTACAACACTC
>NW_025733352.1:0-468 GCF_021292245.1 Micropterus dolomieu
GGAAAAAAAAGCTACTTACATGGGCTAACATCTCTGTAACGATTCCGATTCTTGTTTTCAGGTAATTTGGCAACCTTGCAAGGGAGTTCACAGGACTGCTGACGAATCTCCTGTGACAGAATAAATAAAAAATAAGCGCATATAGCAATACATGAACAATACATTTATATCACATTAAAGGATGCAACCGGTGCAGGCTGTCTCCCATGGCTGTTATATGCTTTAAAACAGATTATAAGAATGTATAAATGTTAATCCTATGTTTAATTATGTGTAAAAGTGCGTTCTCTCACTGTAGATATTTATATATACTCCCTGAAAGTGTCCTTGTGTGTGTGTGTCCTTGTGTGTGTGTGTGTGTGAGTGAGGAGTGAGGAGTGGGGTGTTGAACATGTCTAAATAACCTGTAAAAATATAATAATACCAGCTGACTCAAGCTGAGCTGTAGTGAACTGATATTTTGTGCAA
>NW_025733353.1:0-952 GCF_021292245.1 Micropterus dolomieu
TGGATTTGAGTTTATTATTTAAGACCTTTCCAACCGAGGAGAACGTAGTTATCAGAGGAATTGAACTCCCATCCTCTCTCTCTTTCCTATTTTGGAAGGTCTTAAGGCAATTCCTCAAGAAGGACCTGGAGTACCTTCTCTTCCGTAAGAATTTAAATAAAATTCCAACTGCTTCCCAAAAATCTGCATCCCTGGTGCAGATCCGCTTGAATCGAAGAATTTGTGACTTGACAATGCCCTTAAAAGTGTGCTTAGGATGGAAACTGTCTTTATGAAGCAGTGCATGGGTATCTGTGCTTTTAAAAAACACTTTTATATCCAATTTGGAATTACTGGTAAAATTTGGACCTTTAAAAACAGTAGTATCCAAAAAGTCAATTGACTGTTTGTTCAACTCTGTCTTCAGTTGAATGGAAGGATCATGGGAATTCAATACCGGAGGTTATACTGCGGTTCAGAAAGTGTGAAATTTTTAGCCAAGTTTATCACATTCTCACCTTGAAAGGACCGCGGTCCTTCAACCCCCACCTGTACCAGACTTAGGGGGTCCTGGCATTTAAAAAGTCCATCCAATGGTCGAACATAGCTCTCCCAGTCTCCGTTGTCCAGTGTATGTCATCGTCCTGTGTTTGGAACTTCCTCTCAGGCAGGAGGGGGATGTAAGGCATGTTCCTCTCCAAATGTTCGTTGAGGATGCGGAGATTGTCCTGTTCCTCTTGGGGAAGAGCTGAAGAAAAGTTAACTAGGGGGATCCAAATGTCTGCGTAGGGGAACTGGCGTTTAGTGGACCTCAGTGCCCCCTGCACACTCTTTATGGTGGTCTCCTTTGATTTATTGCCCCTGCCGTTGATGCCAAAGGACAGAATTATCTTCTCCACCACCAGGTCTTGCGGCGGCACAGTCTTCTCCATGAGAGCCTGTGCGTGACGGAAGTGGCTCCCTGGAAAGCTGT
>NW_025733354.1:0-554 GCF_021292245.1 Micropterus dolomieu
ACAGACACACAGACACACACACACACACACACAAACACACACACACACACACAGAAAGACAGACAGACACACACAGACAGAAAGACAGACACAGACAGAAAGACACACAGACACACACAGACAGACAGACAGACACACAGACACACAGACACACAGACAGAAAGACAGACAGACACACACAGACAGACAGACAGACACACACAGACAGAAAGACAGACACAGACAGAAAGACAGACAGACACACACAGACAGACAGACAGACACACAGACACACAGACAGACACACAGACACACACAGACAGACAGACACACACAGACAGACAGACACACACAGACAGACACACACAGACAGACAGACAGACACACACAGACACAGACAGACACACACACACAGACAGACAGACACAGACAGACAGACAGACACACACAGACACACACAGACACACACAGACACAGACAGACACACACAGACACAGACAGACACACACAGACACACACAGACACACACAGACACAGACAGACACACACAGACACAGACAGACACACACAGACAG
>NW_025733355.1:0-1147 GCF_021292245.1 Micropterus dolomieu
AATTTGTTGTTCAATGCTGCACTGACTGATGAGAAAGAAGTGATTAGAGGAATAATTTCTTTTTGTTTTGCTTGTTTACGAACGTGGAATGACTTGCGGCAGTGTCTCAGAAAAGACCTGGAGTAGCCCCTTTTCCGTAACACTGTAAACAGAATGTTGACTGCTTCCCGAAAATCATTTTCCTGCGTACATATCCGGTGAAACCGCAATAACTGTGATTTTACGATGCCCTTAAAGGTATGTTTGGGATGAAAACTTGTTTTAAACAATAAGGCATGTGTATCGGTGCTTTTGAAGTACACTTTGATGTCCAATTTTTGATCCTGTGTAAACGACGGTCCTTTGTACACTGTGGTATCCAGAAAATCGATAGATTGCTCGCCAATTACGTGCTTCAGCTTAATGGAAGGGTCATGTGTGTTCAAAATGTTTAGAAATTGATCAAAATCTTCCCTCGAATCAGTCCAGATTCCCCAAATATCATCCAAATAGGGTTAGGGTTAGGGTTAGGGAAGGGGAACTGAACCTGACCCCCATCACGATGGGAGACAGGAGGTGCACGGTCCTTCCCCCGGTAGTCCCTTCCCCCACGGTAAGAGAAGTGGTTTTGACGTCCGTCAAAACCTGTTCGTGGACGATCTTCATAGACCCCCTGTCCAGGGGGTCGGGTTAGGGTTAGGGGTTAGGGTTAGGGGTTAGGGTTAGGGTTAGGGAAGGGGAACTGAACCTGACCCCCATCACGATGGGAGACAGGAGGTGCACGGTCCTTCCCCCGGTAGTCCCTTCCCCCACGGTAAGAGAAGTGGTTTTGACGTCCGTCAAAACCTGTTCGTGGACGATCTTCATAGACCCCCTGTCCAGGGGGTCGGCGTCGTCCGCCGCGGCGAACCACGGTCCATCCGTCGCCATGAGTGAGACTCATGACTGAGTGGTCTTATTAAGCCCTCTATAAACTAAAAGCGAAAAAAAGGTTTTACTCTCTGAAATAACTGAAATTGTTTTTTTAAAAAAATAAAAAACCGAAAAGATTCAAAATAACGGAAAAATTATTTTTTTCGAACGAAAATTAAATTTAAGCTTTCTGTAAAAAAAGTAATTCTACTGTGTGTGCCCGTGCGCGACGTTTCGACCCCAATGGGTCTTCTTC
>NW_025733356.1:0-625 GCF_021292245.1 Micropterus dolomieu
GACTAACCTATCATTTGACCGGCGCCCCCCACACATGTCTATGACAAACAAGACCACTGCCGTTTGTAATCACTGCGGTGAGAACCAAGCTGGTCTCACGTGCACCAGTGCGCAGGGCTAGTGGCGCAATGGATAACGTGTCTGACTATGGATCAGAAGATTCTAGGTTCGACTCCTGGCTAGCTCGTTGTGATCTTTAGCTTGTAAATCACTCAAGCTTCAACTGCAACATTCTGTCTCTATATACTGTGAATCAAAGAACATTTACATGTGAATGGAGCCAAATCAAAGAACAGGCCTCCCAGCGGCAATGATCGGGATCCAAGCCAATCACGAAAAAGGCAACGTTTGACATTTTCAGAGGAGACGAACAGATGCAGATCACTTAAGAGATTAAAGTGATGACAGAATTTGGACTTTGAGATAATTGCGGAAACGCAAACTTGATTTTTACAGCATCACTTTGAGATCAGAGAGTGTAATTTCATGTACCTGATTACTGGGCGAAATGTTCAACCCAGCTGCGACATTTTGTCTTTCCAAGATTTAAAGTTTAAGCTGCACAAACACTTGATTTGCGGGTATTAGGAACGTCACGTGTGCCAGACCCGGATAGTTTTGTCAG
>NW_025733357.1:0-472 GCF_021292245.1 Micropterus dolomieu
TACACGGCGTATGTGTTTTGCTGTGAGTCCTTCTGCAGAAGACTTGAATAAAATTCACAGAAAGACAAGTGTTTGCCTGAGCTGTTTATTTAAACACGCAATTCCCACCACAATTTTGCCGTTGTTGGGTCGTCACACGCGTGAGAGGACTCAGACACTCGGAGCTGCAGGTGAAAAACCGTACGGCCAGAGTTTGACATTCTGGGACTTCAAACCTCCCCTCCAAAATACGGGTGAGACGTTGAGGGCCTGACGCCTGAGTGTCTGAGGCTCCCTCACCACTGTGATCCACAAAGAACCTGGTGGCTGGCAACACCAGGTTCTTGGTCTTTTTGGTGAGTAGACTGTTCAAGTGGAACGATTCTCGCTACCTCTCAGGGTGAGCGTGACAGACGTGTCAGCAGGGCAGGCCTGGGGCTGCTGTGTGAATCGGCAGAGCTTTGTGTTAAAGGTACTATAGTTAAGAAATAAC
>NW_025733358.1:0-708 GCF_021292245.1 Micropterus dolomieu
TAAACATGTTTTTCCTTTCCCCAGCATAAGCCCTCACGGAGTCCACTGCACCTGCCCCGCTTGGCAGATCGGCCAAAAGATTCTACGGTTCAAGATCAAAAGATCTTTATGAATGAAGGCAAAGCCAGATCAGTCCAGCAATTAATATTATCCTGGGCCAAAGACATCCTCAGTCACATTTGTCTATTTGGAAGTTATCTAAACAACATCTGGTAAACAAATATGTCTCAGCCAACACAGTGCAAGAAAGTATTTTGTTCTGTCACCGTACTCGGTGTGTATTTTCATGTGGAGCCAGCAGATGTTCATTTAAATGTGTTCTATTATTGACAAAATAGCACAGTTCAACAGAGCGATCGAGTTCAAAGTGGCTGGAGGGCGCCTTTAAATATTACAACACAGAACAACAAAATCCCAACAATACGCACAGACCGAGGACTTTAGGCAGCTTGTTGGAGGTCTGCAGTGAGATCTGACCTCAGTCTGACACGGTGCTAATTAATATTTAATGTAACATTGAGGGTTCAAATCCTGATGAGTGGGGTTTCTTCCTATAATTAGTGGTGCAAAATACTATTAAAAAACTTCATTTATTTGAAACTAACACAGGATGAAAACAGTTTAAATCCCTTCAGAGCCACTTCTTTGTGAAACTGGCCGGTCCAGGTTCAGTTTGTTGCTTCAGGAGAGGGTTTTTTTTAGGTTTTC
>NW_025733359.1:0-903 GCF_021292245.1 Micropterus dolomieu
GAGTCTGGATCTGTGGTTGCGGGTCTCCTGCTGCCCCCGTGTTCCTGCTCGACACCCTCTGCTGCAACGACTATTGTTACTAGTCCTATTGTTATTATTATTATAATCATTAACATTACGATGGTTACCATTAACACTACTATAAATATCTGTACCATTTTTCATTTAGTCTATAGCAACATCACCTTCACTGTCTGTACCTCTGTGTGTATATTGTATAGGCTGCCTCCCTCCCCTCTCTCTCTCCTTACATCTCTCTCTCTCTCTCTCTCTCTCTCTCTCTCTCTCCCTCTCTCTCTCTCCTTCACCCCAACCGGTCGAGGCAGATGGCCGCCCACCCTGAGTCATGGTTCTGCTTGAGGTTTCTGCCTCTTAAAAGGAAGTTTTTCCTTGCCTCTGTCTCCTAGTGCTTGCTCTTGGTGGGAACTGTTGGGCTTCTGTAAATAACATCATAGAGTACGGTCTAGACCTGCTCTTTTATGAAAAGCGCTGTGAGATAACTGTTGTTGTGATTTGGCGCTATATAAATTGAATTGAATTGAATTGAATTGAAATTGATCAGCACAGATCAAAGTCATCTAGAACTGAAGAATTATGACAGTTCATGTCAGACAGGCCAAATAATAATAACTTTTTCCAGGCTCATCTAAGTATTATATGTTTCAATTTGTGTGAAGCTGAAGGTGAAAATCAGGGTAAAAGAGGGGAGATCACAGATCAGGAATTATAACTCTAATGTAAAGTGCTTCAGAGACGGCCACATGGTGGCACTGTTGCTACTATTAGATCTGCACCAAAAGTAATGACTTGTCCCAACTTTCTACCAGGTGTCATTGAAACTGAAAAGTCTTCTTTGAGACATTCTGCTAACAAACAAACAGAGTTGCAAGACACTGATAACCA
>NW_025733360.1:0-940 GCF_021292245.1 Micropterus dolomieu
TCCATGAACTGTAACTTTTTAACCTAATTTGTCAGTCTAATTATATTTTTTGTTCAATCCTGATGGTTCTATTGTACTTAATAGGTAGATCCATTTTCTTTCAATTTTCTTTCTTTCAGTGTCCGTCCAAAAGGAATTGCTTTGGATCCCTGCCACTCTAACAGCCAGCAAGCCATGGAAAATAAAATGTTTGACTATGGGGATCTGAGTTTCCTTTTTATTCCTGATATTATATCTGTGTTGTGTCATACGAGTTGAAATAGAATTCTTGGTCTCCCCAATGTATTGTATTCCACATGTGGAGCAGAAAATAATGTAGATACAGTTTGAGGTATGAGGGCTAAACCTTTGTGGGATTTCAAAAATAGTCTTATTAACCCTGTTGCGTACAAATTTTAGGCTACAGAAATATTCAGGTGTAGAATTGATTTTTGGTTGTCGTATGGGTTTAAGTTTTGCACGTACCAAAAGGTCCTTCAGATTTTTATTTTTCCTGTAGGCTGAAATTACTTGATGGTTCTGTAACACCCCCAAATCTATCATTACTGATTTGAAATTGGTTTTCAGCTTATTGTTCAGAATCATACTGGCTGATGAGAATGTAGTGATTATAGGAATGATTGTATTTCGGGATTTCTGTTTCTGAACTTGGAAAGATTTGAGACACTGTCTCAGAAAGGTTCTCGAGTAACCTCGTTCACGTAATACTCTGAAAAGAATTTGGACTGCTTTCCAAAAATCCTCTGTCTGCGTACATATTCGACTGAATCGCAACAATTGGGATTTCACAATGCCCTTAAACGTGTGTTTTGGGTGAAAACTTGTTTTAAAAAGAAGGGCATGTGTATCCGTCTTTTTAAAGAACACTTTAACATCCAATGTGTGGTTCTGAATGAACGATGGTCCCTTGTAAACTGTGGTATCCAAAAAGTCTATTGAG
>NW_025733361.1:0-897 GCF_021292245.1 Micropterus dolomieu
GACGACACAAAGGCGTGAATGATTAGCTCCAAATCATTTCTTGAAACTATATTTCTAAGTTTTGAGATTTTCCTTAATTGAAAGAAGCAGTTTCTCGTCAGCTGCTTGCAGTGCTGCACTAACGACATGTCTTTGTCCAGGACAACTCCCAAATTTCTAAGACTTTGCTTAGCAGACTGGCCTAAATCACCCAAGTATTGTTTAATTCCTGGAATTGCATCCTCAGGGGCAATGATTAATGTTTCTGTTTTGTCTGCATTTAGCTGCAGGGAGTTTTCACTTAGCCATTTTTTAATTTCCACAAGACAATGGAGCAAGGAGTTTAACTTCCAGATCTCTGACGGCTTGAAGCAGCAGTAAAGTTGGATATCATCAGCAAATAGATGAAAAGAAACATCATCGAACCTTTGTATGATCTTTCCCAAAGGGATCAAATACAACAAAAATAAAACGGGGCCCAGAACAGAGCCTTGAGGCACTCCACAAAGCAAGTCTGCAGACTCAGACCTTATTTGGTTTGCTGTAACACTAAAACTACGCCCAGATAAATATGAGGTGAACCACTGCAGAACTGACCCTGACAGCCCTACTTGATCCCTTAATCTTTCCAGCAAAACCTGATGGTCGACGGTGTCAAAGGCGGAAGACAGATCCAAGAGAACTAGAACAGTGTGTTTTCCAGAATCAGCAGACATCATAATGTCATTTGACACTTTCAGTAAGGCCGTTTCGGTAGAGTGTTGTTTACGAAAACCTGACTGGAATGGCTCATGGATGTTACTATTATCCAGGTAAAATGTCAACTGTTCGCAGACTACCTTCTCAATGATCTTGGATAAAAACGGGAGCTTAGAAATAGGCCGAAAACTATTCAAATCCGACGGGTCCAAACCTGCC
>NW_025733362.1:0-903 GCF_021292245.1 Micropterus dolomieu
AAAAGGTTCCGTGTGCTCAAGCTCACAGAGAAGAAGGACGCAGTGCGGAAGCTGGGAGCCTGCTGGAAATGTCTGGAGGTCCATGACGAGGGTAATCACTGCAAAACTTTGTTTTTGTGCAGAAATCCCGATTGTGGGAAGCAGGGAGTCGCAGACCATCACTACTATCTGTGTCCCAGTGCTGAGGCACCCAGAGACAGTATGGCTCAGAGGAGGAGAAAACACAGCACAGTGGGAGGTGAGAGCTGGAGGAATTACACCGAGGCTCAGGAAAAATTCTTCGGAAAACTTTCACCTGAATTAGCTCAACAATGCCGGGACGCATTCTGTAATACAGCAGTGAGCACTTCACATATTGCAAAGAGTCATTCAAGTCTTCTGGTAGAGAGCGGGCTAGCGGAGTGGCCAGTCATCATGATGCTGTTGGAGGTAACCGCAAATGCTGGGCAGAAAATTGGGACTCTTATAGACCTAGCTTCTGACACTAATTATATCACCCATGAGGCAGCAGGTCGGCTCAATCTTAGAAGTGAAGACATCACGCTTGTAGTCCATGGTGTAGGAGGCATGAAAGTCTTTGTTAAGACAAAACGGTACCTCCTGAAAATTCGGGTCAGCACTTTAAGAGGCACTCTTAGATCTCATCAGCTGGTTTGCTATGGCCTAGACAGCATTGCAGACATTCAGAGACATGTATCAGCTAAAAAACTACAAGAGTTCTTCCCAGACATTCCACTCAGCGACCTGGCAAGACCGAGGGAGATCCATCTCCTTGTGAGTCACAAGGAAGGCCAGCTGGCCCCGCAGAAAATCCGCACGGTAGGGGACCTTGTGCTGTGGGACGGACCGATGGGAAAGACAGTTGCTGGCACCCATCCTGAGTTGTTTGAGGCGGTAACTGTA
>NW_025733363.1:0-535 GCF_021292245.1 Micropterus dolomieu
ATTCACACCTGAGACCTTGTAACACTAACGAGTCACATGACAGCGGGGAGGGAAAATGGCTAATTGGGCCCAGTTTGGACATTTTCACTTAGGGGTGTCCTCACTTTAGTTGCCAGCGGTTTAGACATTAACGGCTGTGTGATGTGTTATTTTGAGGGGACAGCAGATTTACACTGTTATACAAGCTGTATTCTCTATACTTTACACTGTAGAAAAGTATCATTTCTTCAGTGTCGTCACATGAAAAGTTATAATCAAATATTTACAAAAATGTGAGGGGTGTCCTTACTTTAGTGAAATACTGTACATGTATCATTGCTGTAGCGCCACCTGCATGAGAGCCACCATCACACTCGCTCTTCTTCATCGGCATCTGCAAGATGATCTGCCCCTTCCCCAACTTCAACTGCCAGGTGAGCTGAAGTGTCAGCAGGTGGGCGGAGTTAAAATACTTGAACAAATTAAAAAAGTAAGTTTTGTAAGATTCAGTAAAAGCTAAACTCCAGGACTGAAAAGCGGGATTAGGAAGGCGTTT
>NW_025733364.1:0-547 GCF_021292245.1 Micropterus dolomieu
CAGAGGCTCCAAAGCCCCGAGCCCCAGACCCCCACACACCCCCGAGGCAGGTCAGTGCAGCCCCAACCCAAAGTCCAACAATACCCCGTCCTCGCCGGAGCCCCTCCGGCAGCCCCACTGCCACCCCCCACCTCACCGCTCCCCCACAATCAGGAGCACTCCGAGCACCACCGGGCCATCACCACAAGCATCCCTCCCCGCCAACCCCCACCGCCATATGTATGATGTGTCAACCTCTATACTAATGTCATTTAGGTCCCCCAGCACGCAGAGTGATGGGGAAACTGGGACGGGGTAACTTAGCCATATCGATAGGTTCAATTCCAAATCAATTCAATTTTATTTATATAGAGCCAAATCACAACAACAGTTATCTCACAGCGCTTTTCATAAAAGAGCAGGTCTAGACCGTACTCTATGATGCTATTTACAGAAGCCCAACAGTTCCCACCAAGAGCAGCACTAGGCGACAGAGGCAAGGAAAAACTTCCTTTTAAGAGGCAGAAACCTCGAGCAGAACCATGGCTCAGGGTGGGCGGCCATCTGC
>NW_025733365.1:0-2185 GCF_021292245.1 Micropterus dolomieu
GCAAGTGTCACAGGGTATGGAGTCTGTACTTATCTAAGAGCAATCAGCATAACAGGACAGATACACTGCGTTCTAGTCATGGCCAAGGCCAGAGTTTCTCCCACAAGGGTAACCACGGTGCCAAGACTTGAGGTGTCCGCAGCAGTTGTAGCAGTACGCACAAGTGACATGCTCAGAGGAGAATTGGAGTTTGAAGACGCCCAAGAATTCTTCTGGACAGATTCAAACGTCGTCTTGGGATACATTAACAATGACGCAAAACGGTTTCATGTCTTCGTAGCTAACCGCATACAGCGCATCAAGGAAAGCACAAAACCAACCCAGTGGAAATACGTGACATCAGAAGACAATCCCGCTGATCATGTGTCACGAGGGCTTAAGGCAAAAGAGTTCATTGCTTCCAATTGGTTTAGTGGTCCAGAGTTTCTCTGGCAGGAAGAGCTTCCAAGCGGTGAGGTTAAGGTGAGAGAACTTGATGCCAAAGATCCAGAAGTCCGCAGGGTCATTGTGCACCAGACCTCAACAACAACAGATTTGCTCTCTAATCGCTTTCTTAAGTTTTCAAGTTGGACAAGACTAGTGAAAGCAATCGCCAGACTTCAAAGATTTCTCAAGGAGTTTAAGGGCACAATACAGAGAACCAATGAAGCCACAAGTCTCGAGGAAAGACAGGATGCGGAGCTTACCATCATGCTCATTGTACAAAGGGAAGTCTTCTCCAAAGAAATCAATGATCTTAAGTCACAAAAGGAGATGACCAAAGACAAATCCAGCAGGTTGTACTGACTCAATCCCTTCTTAAGCCAAAGGGGCATCCTTAGAGTGGGAGGTAGATTAGAACATGCTGCCATGCATCCACACATCAAACATCCAGTCATATTACCGAAAACCAACCACATAACAAGGTTACTGATTGATCACTATCACAGGCAAGTGCAACATCAGGGGCGTGGCATGACCATAAACGAGTTGAGATCAAATGGCATATGGATCCTCGGATGTAGTCAAGCTGTGTCATCAGTCATCTACCACTGCGTCAAGTGCAGAAAGTTTAGGCGTCACACTGAAGAACAGAGAATGGCAGATCTGCCACGTGAGAGAATGGAGACAACTCCTCCCTTCACGTATTGCGGGATAGGGATTGTTTCGGTCCATTTTATATCAAAGAAGGTCGAAAAGAGCTGAAACGTTATGGACTATTGTTCACATGCATGTGCTCTCGTGCAGTGCACATAGAGTTACTTGATGATCTATCAACCGATGCATTCATCAACTCACTTCGTGCCTTCATTGCCCTACGTGGAAACGTTCGCCAACTCCAATCAGATCAGGGTACCAATTTTGTTGGAGCGAGGCGTGAATTCCTGGAAGCAGTAAAGGAAATGGATCAAGAATGCCTTAAAAAATTAGGATGTGAGTTTGTCATGAATCCTCCCTCTGCTAGCCATATGGGCGGAGTTTGGGAAAGGCAGATCCGGACGATCAGAAGTGTGTTAACATCCATCCTGGATCAGTCATCCCGAACACTCGACAGTTCATCATTACGGACCTATCTTTATGAAGTGATGGCAATCATAAACAGCCGACCTATGACCGCACACTTACTCAGTGACCCTACAGGTCCTCAGACTCTTGCGTCCAACTTACTTCTGACAATGAAGTCTTCAATAATCTTGCCTCCACCTGGAAACTTCGTAAAAGAAGACTCCTATCTCCGCAAGAGATGGCGTAGAGTCCAATACCTTGCCAATGAATTTTGGCACAGATGGAAAAAGGAGTACCTTTTGAGTTTACAACAAAGACAGAAATGGCACAAGACAAAGAGAAATGCGAAAGTCAATGATATAGTAATTGTACAAGACGATACAGCACCCAGAAATGAGTGGAAGCTGGCTAAAGTCACCACTGTGTATCCAGCTGAAGATGGATGTGTGCGAAAGGTCAAGTTACTGATCAGCAACTCATCATTAGATGACCAAGGAAAAAGACTCAGCAACCCAGTCTATCTGGAGAGACCTATCCACAAGACAGTGACATTACTTGAAGCTGACTAACATAACTTTAACTTACAATAATCACTCACACACAGTTCATTGGTTGAAATCACAAGTGATTTGGTGGGAGTGTAGCTGCAATCAAAGGCAACTCATGCATTTCTGTTAAATATGGTTCACAATTAAAATAT
>NW_025733366.1:0-544 GCF_021292245.1 Micropterus dolomieu
AGCAATGAATGGATAACCAACAAGAACGGAACGGAAAATGACAGAAATGGAGAGTGTGACCTAAATCTGCCAATCCATTCATTCCCAGTCATACAGTAGATCACACTCACATCCACACCACATGTCTAATGTCTAATCTATTGTAGGACTGTAGACTGAACTTTGCATACAAAAAAGAGATTGCCCAGTCAAAAATGGCTGCAGAAGCGTGAAAAACATTCAACATGAAAACAGTGAATACATGCTACCATAACTCTGTACTACAGCTCATTATGGACAAAGACTGTAGTGGCAGAGCTATGTTTAAGTATTTAATTAATTTAAATGGACAATAGATTCATAGATTTAGGTCAATGCATCTTACATAGGGATGCTTTGTAGGCAAGCACAAAGTCATTACTTACACCTTGTACATTAACAGGGAAAGTACCAAGTATTTTTAAAACAATACTTAAAAATAACATCTAATAGTTTAGGTTTGACCAATGTGCTGCACCAAAACAGCCGGCTTTATCCACATATAATCTTCATTTAGCTTAAGATG
>NW_025733367.1:0-948 GCF_021292245.1 Micropterus dolomieu
TAAACAACCACTACACAAACGCATGGCTCAACACAGAAGGGCCAACTCCTCAGGTCAAGACTCTGCAGTCTACTTACATCTGAAGGACAGAGGACACTCGTTTGAGGACCACCAGGTGCACATTTTAGACAGAGAAGATGGATGGTTTGAAAGAGGTGTCAAGGAAGCATCTACACCAGGGTGGAGAAGCCGTCATTGAACAGAGGAGGGGGTCTACGCCACCACTTATCCCCCACTTACAATGCTGTCCTTTCATCACTTCCCAGGAAACTCAACAAACGTAACCTGTTGGCCTCAGGTGAAGATACCAACGATGGTCGTTCAGTCTTGGCCACAGGTAGTCTTAACGACTGTAACGACTGTCGTCACAGCAACCAGGAACACTAACGAACCAGCGGTATCGACAATCCTGGCAAAGGGACGAAACGTCTTCCAGTATCTTCAACCAAGTCCAGTTGCCCTTTACGCCCTTTGTTGAGACTTTTTGAGTTAGGAAGTGTCTGCTTTTGGGGGGAGAAACTCACCTCCTTTTCATATTAATGGGAAATGGTAATCTGGCTGTATCAGTACAGACTCATTAAAACAAAAAAGACAAAATAAAGTCCAGGTCCAAGTGGAGGAGGTGTCTGAGTGTGCAGCAGAAGGAGTGGAGGAGTCTCAGTGTGTCTGCAGAGACTGTGTAGAAGGACAGAGCAGCAGCAGAGCAGTCCAGATCCACTGATGATCCTCTGTCACATCCAGAGGAACACACAGGGATGATGGTGGACGTGACTTTGTGTCTGACAGTGGAGCTGATCTCAGAGCAGTTCAGACTGCAGCACTGTTGGGATTCCTCTGTCAGTCACTGCTGGATGAAGCTCTCCTCTCCACTCTACCTCCCAGTAACATGGCCCAGTCAGAGCCTCTCCACACACAAGCTGATGCTGCTGCTTCAACCTCTCTGGATCA
>NW_025733368.1:0-573 GCF_021292245.1 Micropterus dolomieu
GGGGTAGTAAGGTACTATGAGCTCTTTAAGATAAGATGGTGCCTGACCATTAAGAGCTTTGTAGGTAAGCAGAATGATTTTAAATTCTATTCTGGATTTTACTGGAAGCCAATGCAAAGAAGCTAAAACAGGAGAAATGTGATCTCTTTTCCTGGTTCCTGTCTCTCCTTACATCCCTCTCTTTGTGGTGACATTTTTAAATTCGGTAAAATTAGGTAGCCTACTTGCAACACATCACTTCCACGGACATAATGTATCGTAGCAACCGAAGCATCTCAGCCATTAAAAATCGCTGCGACTCCCAGCTAGGCGTTACCTGAAGAGCAGCTGGCGTTTTCAGCTGGCAAAAAACGTTTTGGTGGATACAAGCACTAAGTGGTATCTATGCATATGTTTTTATGGGCACTCACAACGTCGACATTGTATTTTTACGCCATCTTCCAATAGTTTGTAGATGTGAGTCGTAGCAGCAGTGAAAGTTTGAGAATATGGTCTCAAATTTTAGCCTTTGGTAAAAAACTTAATTTAAAAAAAAGACTTCAATATGTTTCTCTCCTGCTGGCTGAAGAGTTA
>NW_025733369.1:0-448 GCF_021292245.1 Micropterus dolomieu
AAAATGAACTTTTTTGATTTTTGGAAAATGGCTGCAATGAAACAAAGAGTGAAAAATTTAAAGGGGTCTGAATACTTTCCGTACCCACTGTATAATGTTTACCTTTCTACCTAAAGTCTTTTTTTTGCGTTTGATGCTGATCAAAGAATTCAAACCATCAAATGAAATTCTTCTCTCCTCCACTTCAGTAATTAGCACCTTAATCTTGCACTTAGTGAAGTTTCTCTTTTTCATGTGTTTTGCAACAGGATTGGCTGTTGCTATTTGGACCTTAGAGGGTGACTCTTGTGTATTTCTGTTCATTTGCATAGCAATTTATGAGAGGAGCCAAGGCGGGGTATGTGGCTCATGCATGTGCGCTCAATTTAACGTTGATTGGGATGTATAAAGGAAAGGTGCGCAGGACCTGACCTACGCCTGATTTATACATGTGGATATTTCTGTGCGC
>NW_025733370.1:0-1020 GCF_021292245.1 Micropterus dolomieu
CGAAATACCTTGCTTGAAATAATTGCAGAAGAACTACACAGATTTAGCAGAACTTGTCTTTGTGTTTTACCTGATATCGGTGGAACATACAAAGCAAAGAAAGCCATCTCAGCTTTTTATCTCGTCAGTCGGAGCCGACACAAACATAAATCACCTCCTTCGAGCCCGAGACCTAAGGATTACCGACATTATGAACCTAAATTCCTCCGCTCTACCAACTAAAAGATCGAAGGGAACGAAATACCTTGCTTGAAATAATTGCAGAAGAACTACACAGATTTAGCAGAACTTGTCTTTGTGTTCTACCTGATATCGGTGGATGTGGACACGCTAAGCTTGTCTGAACATACGAAGCAAAGAAACCTATCTCAGCTTTTTATCTCGTCAGTCGTAACCGACACAAACATAAACTACCTCCTTCGAGCCGGAGTTGAACCAGCGACCTAAGGATTACTGACATTATGAACCTACAGTCCTCCGCTCTACCAACTGAGCTATCGAATGGAACGAAATAAGGATGAAGACATCCAGTTTCATGGACATGACCATGACAAACACCCAACTGTATTACACTATTCACACGCTTGATTAAAACTGGTACACACATGTCTAAAGTCATACATACCTGCTTGAAATAATTGCAGATTAACTACACAGATTTAGCAGAACTTGCCTTTGTGTTTTACCTGATATCGCTGGATGTAGACATGCTAAGCTTGTCTGAACATACGAAGCAAATGTTCAGAAAGAAACCCATCTCGGCCTCTTATCTCGTCAGTCGGAGCCGACAGAAACATAAGTCACCTCCTGAACATCAAACTGTATTACACTATTCACACGCTTGATTAAAACTGGTACACACATGACTAAAGTCATAATTACCTGCTTGAAATAATTACAGAATTAGCAGAACTTGGCTTTTTGTCATACCTGCTACCGCTGGATGTGGACAAGCTAAGCTTGTCTGAACAAATGAACCAAAGAAACCCATCTCAGATTTTTATCTCGTCAGTCGGAACC
>NW_025733371.1:0-1014 GCF_021292245.1 Micropterus dolomieu
TCTAGCACTATTTCCTGTGTTCCATACACCGCACAACTCCAGGAAATGTGAAGAGATCTCTAAAAGCTATTAGGTGAGAAACCGAAGCTCCAGGGTGGTCATTGACCTCTAGAACTGTTTGACTCAGGGTTTTGGTCTATTGCAGTGGGATGCTGGGTAATGGGAGGTCCATGGTACCAGGAAGTGGAACCAGGAAGTGCGTAGAATTGCGGGGAGCGGAAATGCGTCCCATAATGCCTTGGGTCCCCAGGTTGAAACCGCGAGTGAGAAGGATATGCGGAATAGTGTGGTCAAGGTTAGAGCTTATTGTTATTGGAGACGAGAGGGCTCCGACTGTTGAAAATCAAATCGAGGGCCACAGGAACGGCCAAGGTCAGGGGAGAGAAGGCCAAGGGTCCAGGAAGGGGCCAAGGCCAGGGCAGAAAGAAGGGAGGGGGATTAGGAAATGGTTAAGGTTAGGGGTAAGAAGGTCAAGGGGTTAGGAAAGCCAAGAAAGGAAGGCCAGCTTTGCAAGGAGTGTTCCGTGACCGGTCTAGCGAGGCCGGCTTGGCAAGGTCATCTAGCGAAGCCGGCTTGGCAAGGACAGGGCCGTGACCGGTCTAGCGAAGCCGGCTTGGCAAGGACATCTAGCGAAGCCGGCTTGGCAAGGACAGGGCCGTGACCGGTCTAGCGAAGCCGGCTTGGCAAGGACATCTAGCGAAGCCGGCTTGGTAAGGACAGGGCCGTGACCGGTCTAGCGAAGCCGGCTTCGCAAGGTCATCTAGCGAAGCCGGCTTCGCAAGGAGTGGGTTTTTGACACTTTGAAACGAGCTGTTGGATGCTGTCCCTCTCGCAGCGTTTGGGACGGAATCCAACAGCTAGATTCAAAGTGCGAAAATGGGCTTCCTTGTAAAGCCGGCTTGGCAAGGACATCTAGCGAAGCCGGCTTGGCAAGGAGCGTTGCAACGGTTAGGTGGAGGACAGGAGGCAAAGTCCACCAAAATAACCACGGCCGGTTAGGGTTAGGAGGAGGGG
>NW_025733372.1:0-512 GCF_021292245.1 Micropterus dolomieu
TAGATTACTTCTAAACTGCCGCTGTTGATGTCTGCACCATATGATCGCCAGGACCGTTGGAAAGCTGTGATCAAACGTGACACCTGGATGAAGGATCAGTGTAATGACGCTTACAGACAAGATGCAGAACACCAGCTTTACAGAAATGTCTCCTAAACGCTGCAGTTTAACTAAAAAAAAAAAAACTTAAACCTTTAAAACCTGAACTCACCTTTGATAAAACCTTCTCAAACAGACTGTCCATGATGGCCACCAGCTTAGCAGAGATCTCCGATATGTGATCATTGTAGTCCTTAAAAGCAAACAAACAGTCCCAACGACACCTTTTCACCAAAATACTTCAAAGTACAAAACAATTACAGTGGGGGAAATAAGTATTTGACCCCTTGCTGATTTTGCAGGTTTGCCCACTTACAAAGAATGCAACGATCTATAATTTTAATCATATGTACATTTTAACAGTGAAAGACAGAATCCCAAAGAAAATTCCAGAAAATCACATCATATGAATT
>NW_025733373.1:0-1161 GCF_021292245.1 Micropterus dolomieu
GCCCCGCCGGTGGTCCGGCCGACCCCTGTTCCTCGCACCGAGGCCCTCAGCCCAGCAGCCTCATCCCTGACTCCCCCCGCTGCTGTCGCGCTGCCAGCTCCACGCCCGGCTCCCCGGCCTCTGGAGAGGCCGCCTAGCCCCCTAGCCCGTCCCTCGGGCCGCCCGCCCGAACTCTCTGGCCTGTCCCGCCTTGCTCCCCGACCTCTGGAGAGGCCGCCACGCCCGGCTCCCCGGCCGCCACGCCCGGCTCCCCGGCCTCAGGAGAGGTCGTCTCGCCCCCTAGCCCGTCCCTCGGGCCGCCCGCCCGAACTCTCTGGCTTGTCTGGCCTTGCTCCCCGGCCTCTGGAGAGGTCGTTTCATCCCTTAGCCCCGCCCTCGGGCCGCCCGCCGGGCTCCCCTGGTCCGTCAGACCATCCGGGCTCCCCTGATCCGCCCTCGGGCCGCCCGCCGGACCCTCCTGGCTCCCCGGGTCCGCCCTCTGGCTCCCCTGGTCCGCCCCCGGGCCGCCCGCCGGACCCTCCTGGCTCCCCTGGTCCGCCCCCGGGCTGCCCGCCGGACCCTCCTGGCTTCCCTGGGCCGCCCTCTGGCTCCCCTGGTCCGCCCTCGGGCCACCCGTCAGACCATCCGGGCTCCCCTGGTCCGCCCTCGGGCCACCCGTCGGACCATCCGGGCTCCCCTGGTCCGCCCTCGGGACGTCCGCCCGAACTCCCTGGTCCCCCCTGGTCCGCCCTCGGGACGTCCGCCCGAACTCCCTGGTCCCCCAGCGCTACCCTCTGGCACCCTGTCTAGCCCTGAGTTTCCAGTTCTGCCCTGCCTGTTCCCCTAACTCTTCCCTGTCCTGAAGCCCTCCCTGTATTCCCAGTTTGGTTTTGGACCCTGGACCCCCATCAGCCGGACCCCAGTACGACATCTTCCCCCCCGTGTTCGCCTGCCAAACCCCCTGTCCTACAGGAAGGCCGCCGGGAGGCGTCCATTGAGGAGGGGGCCCTGTTGTGGTGGCAGCCCGGCTGACGGTGAGTGTCCTGGTTTTTCCTCCTTTTTATCAGTTTTCTGCTTTTTCCCTTGGTTTCCTGTTCTCTGCCCGCCTCTGTGTTTTCTCCCCCGTGTGCTCTCTCTCCTCTGCTCCTGAGCCCAGCCAACTACCTGCACCTGCAACCCATC
>NW_025733374.1:0-479 GCF_021292245.1 Micropterus dolomieu
TAACACACTGCCACAGGCTTTGTTCCTTCACTTTTGTTAAATAGTGTTTATATACCCCTAATCTTTATATTCCTACTCCTGCAGCGGGCTCAATCAAAGTTCTCAATCAAAGATGCACTTCAACTACAGCGTGACCTACGACTTAAATACATATGACGCAACCCGTTAAACACAACTATGAGCCCAAGGGCGTCACTTTGTGTTGAAAAGTGGTTGGGGACATAAAGGCTAACATTAGGGGTGAGATGATACAGGTGTGTCACAAGACTTGATGAAGGTCCAAAACAAGATGAGAAGATTTTTAATACACATGGAATGCTGAAGATACTGGAAGACATTTCGTCCCTCATCCAAAGAACTTCTTCAGTTCTGAACTGAAGAACTCAGAACTGAAGAAGTCCTTTGGATGAGGGACGAAACGTCTTCCAGTATCTTCAACCAAGTCCAGTTGCCCTTGATTTTAACCTTCGTTGGATAAC
>NW_025733376.1:0-1065 GCF_021292245.1 Micropterus dolomieu
AAACATTTGTGTCCAAAAACGGTGCAATCACATGGTCCTCCACGTGTCAGCATCTCACACGGGGACACGCGACGACTACGAGCACCGCAGCATCAGCACCGTCGGCAGCATCCGCAGCCACCGTCCCGGGACCCACCCCGTACGCCGCGTCTCTCGCCCGCGACATCGTCTCCACGTTCGGCCTGTTGTTCACGCCCGCAATCGAGAAGCTCATTTTGGAGATGACTATCCTGGAGGCCGGTCGTCAAAAATAAGGACAACGATATGGCTGGTGGAAGGGCATGGACGAGACCGACCTGCGCGCCTACGTCGGGCTGCTCATCTTGGCCGGCGTGTACAGACGCCGAGAGCGGGCGGGCCGTATTCCGTTCCACGATGCCCCTCAAGGTCTTTTATGCGTACTCAACGCTGCTGCAATTCGGCGACCTGTGGGACAGGTGGGCCGAGCGGCTGCCCTACCTGTACAACCCGGGGCCCGAGATAACGGTGGACGAGCAGCTGGTTCCCTTCAGAAGTATCGCCGTGTTGTTGTTGTTGTTGGTGGTGTGTGTGTGTGTGTGTGTGTGTGTGTGTGTGTGTGTGTGTAAAATGAGGATGAAATAGATAAAATGGTGATGAAATGTATAAAATGACGATAAATATATAAAATAATGATAAATATTGTAGTGGACAACAGTGTGGATTTGTGCATTATATATTAAATAAATCTTAACTACTCAAAACTATTCCCCTCTCCCTGAGAGAAGGAGAGGGGGTTAATTATCAACCCTCTACAGATGGCTGAAGAGACCCCAACAGAAGGGGGGTGGAGAGGTCACTTTCCCTAAGTGCTATTCTTGAGCAGTTGATCGTAAAACTGGCCACCTTTGGCAACAGCCGAGATAAGTTTCTCATTGTGGCTATCTGTTGATATTATTGCTGAAAAGAATCTAAATAAGTTACTTTTGCAGTATTTTTATTTTCAGCAAGATTAAGGACACTCCTTTATTCTATGTGTAACCAATGCTTGTTCACAATACTTTCTCACACAATTCCTTTAGAAATGATGATAAAGAAATGTCATAC
>NW_025733377.1:0-2484 GCF_021292245.1 Micropterus dolomieu
TGTAATGAGGCAGAATGCAGCCTGAGATCCCCGGGCGGGGCCCTTCACTCTGTTCCTCAGTCCTGGTTCCTAACAAAGGGGGACCAGAAGCTCCAGAACCTCAGGCTGCCACAGATGGTGTCTGCTTTTAAAGCTCTTCTTCAAACAGACTTTGGCTTCCAAACACTTTTCTTTAAAGGCCTTTTTACTCATTTGCACCTGTAACAACTTTTAACTTTGTTTTAAAAGCTGTTAAACACAAAGTTTGTAATTATTGTCACTTCTAATAGTGCTACTACTAGAAATACTGCTTCTGTGATACAAGTACAATATCTACTGCTGGGACTGAAAACTGCTGAGAGGTCAGAGGTCAGGGTCCGGCTGTAGTTTAGCTGATGTGTTTGCTTCTGTGAGGACAGGATTTGTGATACTGTTAAGAGCATTTGTGTCAGCCTACCTGAGCAACAAAAGTTTGCTCTTGTGATGTGTAATTCACATCACAGCCTCTAGGGGAAAGTAGTCAAACTTAGAGGTCCCATATTAAGCTCATTTTCAGGTTCATACTTTAATTTTGAGTTTCTACTAGAAAATGTTTGTGTGGTGTATAATATGTGCATTTGACTCAACACATCAGCGCAGCATTATTGTTCAGACACCACACATGCTTTAATGTTCAAAAACACATTGTTTTTCTCATGATATCCATTGCTTTAACACCTCTATTCAATGTCATTCAACAAGTTATTTCAGCTGTACTGTTACGATGGGTGGCTGAGTGGAGCAGGTTGGAGGACCCAGATGCAGGACGCAAGGCAGAGGAGGTGCAGTGAACCGAGGTGATTTATTAGAACAAAGAGAAGGCGAGCACACTTACTGATTGAGTGGCTGATACAGAGTCCAAAACGAGGATAGTTCAAACAGAAAACCAAAACAAGCAGGGAGACACAACAAGGAAGGCTGGCAACCAGACAACACACAGCAACACTGGGAAACATCATACAATGATCCGACAAGGACAAGACAGAAACACCAGGTATATATACACAGGGAGTAACGAGCAGGGCGGGAGCAACACAGGTGAAAGACATGAGGCTAACGAGACACAGGCAGGGAGAGAGAGAGCAGGGAAAACAGAGACAGACATGCAGAGGGATCACTGGGGTAACAGACATGACAAGGGTTACTGAACACTAGACGACAGACAAGACAGAGACGGACAAGGAGTGAACCCCAAAACACAACAGACTATATAACTGATACTGGACACAGGACAGAACCCAAAACACTAAGACATAAACCGAGACACAGAACGAGGAGCTAAGACACAGAATACAGAGCAGACTAAACTAAAATAATGCAGACGAGGAACAAGGAGGAAATACTAAAACATAACCGAGGCACAGGACTGGGAACAAAGACAAAGAACTGAAACACAGGACCAAGAGCCAAGAGAAAAGACGAGACATAAACTAAGGACAAGGAACGAGAGAAACAGGCAAATAGACGAAACAAATGGCAAAAACTCAACCTCACCAGAAGAAACTACAACTCATAACATATACTTGTATAAACTGCTGGAGTTTAATTTATAACTAAACATCATATTTTATAAACTCTTCATGTGCAACAATCTGACTTTGTAAAGTAACTGAAGCTGTCAGATAAATGTAGTGAAGTAAAAATATCTCCCTCTGAGATGGAGGAGAAGGAGAAAAAACTCAACTCAACATATTTGTACAACTACAAATATGTATTAAGGACAGTTCTTAGGCAAATGTACTTATTTAATGTTCACCACTGCATATAATAACAAACAAATGACAAAGGTTTCTTTGTTTGTTTGATAAACTGAAGCAGTAAAAGGAAAATGGATCTTGAAACAGTTAATCTCACCTCCAACACACTTCATACATGTCTCAAAATAAAGTTGTTGGACCAAACACAACAACTCTCAGTCAGAAAGCAAACACTGTCACTGATAACACACCGAGCTATCAATCAGTATTTTATTACAGAAGAACAGATTTTCACATTATGGACTGCGTGTGTTTCAGTAGTCGTCTAGTCCCGAGTGAAGGTGTACAGGTTGAGACGCCAACGGTCTCCGGGGTGGATGGCAAGGCAGGTGCACAGGGAAAGACGCCATTCACTCTGCCCAGGTACGATCCATCCCCGTCAATTAGTACTGGCTCCAGAGAGGAGGCACTACTAAAAGTCCGTCTCGCTTGTCTTCAGCTGGATGCTCAGGAAAAAGAGCGTGAGAGGCAATCTCAATTCCAGCTTCAGCTGGAGGGGAGGAAGCTGGAAAATGAGGCTGACAAGGCAGTGAGGCTGCGGAAACTTGAAATCGAGGTTCCCGAAATGGGACGGGGGCGGAGCGCTCACGATGACTCAGGTATGACTTCCTCTTCCACCACTTCTACCAGTTCAGTAAAAGTAGCATTTGATATTAGTAAGCATGTGTCCTTGGTACTGTTGTTCCGTGAAAGTGAAGTTAATTCGTAT
>NW_025733378.1:0-488 GCF_021292245.1 Micropterus dolomieu
GTGTTAGTGAGCACTTCTCCTTTGCTGAGATAATCCATCCACCTCACAGGTGTGGCATATCAAGATGCTGATCAGACAGCATGGGTATTGCACAGGTGTGCCTTAGGCTGGCCACAATAAAAGGCCACTTGAAAATGTGTTGTTCCATCACACAGCACAATGCCACAGATGTCGCAAGTTTTGAGGGAGCGTGCAATTGACATGCTAACTGCAGGAATGTCTTTTATTGTGGCCAGCCTAAGGCACACCTGTGCAATACCCATGCTGTCTGATACTCTGTCACAAAATGTTAAAATGAATGTTACAGGAGACATTTTACTTAATACACGGTTGAAATGTTATTTTACAGTAAAATACATTTTATACTGTTAAATAAATTGAATGACACAAAATCATTCTCAGAAGGATTTAAAATTACAAATCATCACAATTGTTGCGGGACCACCACTGTAGAGGCAGCAGATCAGCTGTTCTGAGTGCAGCAGACA
>NW_025733379.1:0-872 GCF_021292245.1 Micropterus dolomieu
GTTAGGGACCAAACAGTCTGGCAATGAGGAGAACAGGAGTTTCTTTTTGAAAACAGGGTTTTTTATTTACCCCCAAAATGTTGAACAATAGAAACCAAAAACTTAACATCTAGGCCTATAAAAGAGGTCAACAAAACATAACTATACGCAAACCAGGATATGAACTGAACAAACTGACCTCACTGAATTCTTCTTCTTCTGTGTTATTTAACGGCGGTTGGCATCCAACATTATTGGTGCATTACCACCACCTACTGTACTGGAGTGTGGGCCGGAGATAAATAAATAAATCATAAAAAAAAAACTGAAACAAACAAACAAACAAAATTTTTTACCTATATCCTTTCTGCCAGTCTTGTTTCCTTCAAAATAACAGTGTACTCATCTCATTTAATGACTTCCCCAGCACTTCCCTAAGTGAATTCCCTTGCCCCCCCTTATCCCCTCTCTCATCTTTGCCCTTTCCCTCTCATATTTCTGACACTCCAAAAGCACATGTTCCACAGATTCAATATTATCACAAAATATGCTTACCCATAATATGTAAGTACTTATTTAACCCACAGTGTCCTATTCTTAACCTAGTGAAGATGATTTCCTCCTTTCGTTTCCATACAGTGATCCTTTCTGTTCCAACCTTTTGTTGAATGGTATATAAATGCCTCCCTTTCTCCCCTGCATCCCAGTGTACCTGCCACTTTTTATTAATTTTTGACCTGATTATTGCTTTGGCTTCTGCTTTACTTATTGAAATTGCTGTTTCAATCTATCTACAGTTTCATTACCCTTCACCCCCACATGTGCTGGAACCCATGTAAACTTTACCCTTACCCCCATCTGACATATCTGTGAGTAAAGTTCATGTACTATGT
>NW_025733380.1:0-819 GCF_021292245.1 Micropterus dolomieu
ATCACTACCTTATTCTGCCAGGTTCCCAACTGCACTGGGACCGGAGTTTTTTAGGGTTGTACATGACAGGCAGGCCCGAGTCTGCAGGCAATGTCTGCAAAAAGATCATGTGCTCAAAGACTGTGAGGAGTTCAAGTGCTTCAAGTGCCAGGAACAAGGCCATTACGCAAGAGACTGTCCACAAAAGACACAGCGAAAAGTACAGCGAAAGTGTGCTGTATGCTATAACACCATGGCGACATGCATTTGTAACCACAGCGATGGCACCCCAACAGAAGACAGCCAGGCGGAAGAGGAGGGTGGGGCCTCTGGTGTTTCTCTAGAATGGACGTATGAGGAGGTTGAAGGAAATGATGAGACCGAAGTCATGGTGTGGGCTGGTGAAAGGGGCTCCAGGGCTGGGAGGCCCGTCACAGCTGGGTTCCAGCCTTGACAACATCTCTTTGGATACCAGCACACTACATAATGAGCATGATAAAGAGGTGAGTAAAGAGGAGGGTGAAGCAGGGGGCTTACAGAACTCCATCTCAGCTCCAGCTGACTCTGTGACCTCTTCTGTGGAGGCGCTAACTGTTCCGCTGGTGAGACCCCTCACCACAGATCAGCCAACAGTAGAGACAGATGATGACGTGGATATGCTGGAATACACCCAAGCAGCAAGCCGGAAAAGAATCCTGGACAACAGGATAGGCTCAAACCGCCGGAAAAATAAGAGACTTCAGAAGACACATAACTCTTGATAGCTCCTTACAATGCTTCGCCTTTTATCATGCAATATTAATGGGCTGCGGTCACGCAAACGCATTGATGCTGTATTTA
>NW_025733381.1:0-529 GCF_021292245.1 Micropterus dolomieu
AGAACCTTAACATCATAACTGATCTTGTTGTCATTCAGTGTTGACCAAAATTGAACACATACTTTTCATTTGTGTGCTGTTGAAGATAAAACAAAGAAAACAAAATGTGCAAATACTTTCTCAACTATTGTAAATTGCAGAGGTGCAACAGATTAATCAACAGAAGATACTTGGTTAATTATTTTGTCATTTTATTTGAGGATTTTAAAATCCAATATGCCGATATATCTATCGGCCAATATTCTTTTCCACCCTTATTTTAAGAAACACATGACATAAACAAAGATTATCCCAAAGATTATAACATTTGTTGTTGAGACCATACCAAGATACCATGACATAATGCAGTGTATTAAGAAACTTTTTTATTGTTTTAAATAGTATTTTGAACAACATTAAAACAAACTATGTTAAAGTTTTGACTTTGTTTCTTTTTTTTTTTTTAATAGTCATATATCGGCTGTTATAAACGCTGATGCAGATATATCTGCAAGTAGCTTATATCGGCCAATAATAAAATAACAATAAA
>NW_025733382.1:0-490 GCF_021292245.1 Micropterus dolomieu
ACCCATCATGTGAATGGAAGCATTCAGTTGCGTAAATTGCCACCACTCCTTCCCATCCAAATGATTTTAACACAAATACATTTTGAAAGTGTTAAAATTATTAACATCTTTATAAAATAAATATAAGTGTTATTTGAGCGGTGTAATTTAAAACATCACAACCGAAATTCTCAATCTAGCCACATGCCAGTCAGTCCTTAACAGTTGTAACAGTAATGTCAGCTCTCTGACATTGACTCCCTGACAATGTTCTCTGGGCCAAGGCATGCTCTTTACTGGCTGATTGGGTGATGAGATGCTTTATCACGTAACTCATATTCCCAGTTTTTCCTCAAATAATCAATAAGCATTTTTAGGGCCCGAGCACGACCGTGCGAGGTCCCTATTGAATCTGCTCGGATTATATTTAGGGCCCGAGCACGACCGTGCGAGGTCCCTATTGAATCTGCTCGGATTATATTTAGGGCCCGAGCACGACCGTGCGAGGTCC
>NW_025733383.1:0-514 GCF_021292245.1 Micropterus dolomieu
CCCGCTAAAGATGTCCGGACCGGGTCTGTGCTCGCACTGACTGAGGCCGGATGTGGATCAGCTGGGCTGACTGGCTGGAGTCTGTTCTTGTACTGGCTGATGATCCCAAATTTACTCCAATGACAAACTTAAGCAAAGCCCTTGTCAATGTAATGCAAATCCACTGCTTCCCATCTTGCATTAGTCCAGAGTTGGAAATAAACTTCACTGTCTTGTTTTAAAATGATGTATGAGGAGTGCCCTCACATCCTGTCTGGACTGGTTCACAGATGTTTATTGCTGGAATGCGTGAATAAAATTTTTTTGGCCGTGAATATGAACGCATTTCCATGTGCAATGCGGTCATCTTTTCCGAGCTGCAGTTTATAAACACTGTGGCCCTTCTGCGTTTATCAAACATAATAAATAGTTGTATTTTTACTCAACATTGTTCTGTCACAGTCTGGCAAGAAACCAAGACACGACAGACAAGAGCTGCGCTTCTCAGCTGGTTAGCAGGACAGACAGACAGAAA